>NW_021604591.1:9576921-9628494 GCF_004785775.1 Grammomys surdaster
AGAGAGAGAGAGAGAGAGAGAGAGAGAGAGAGAGAGAGAGAGAGAGAAAGCCTTTTGTACACTCCAGGAATCATAGATCATAAATAGTATTAATAACAACACAACAAGAAGGAGAGAGACAGAGGAGAAGGAGAGGGAAGGAGGGAGGAAGGAAAGGGGAAGAGAGAAGAAAGCATGATTTCTAGACTTCTTTCATGATATATTTCCTTTGTTCTGCATTGATTCCATTTACTTTACATGCCATTATTCACATCTCTTCTCTGTGTTTCCATCATATTCTCCTCTCTTTATATCAAATTAATATGCAACTTCCTAGAAATGACATAAAAATATGTTCAGTTCTATTGGGGAGAAATGTCAGCAAGAAGGTCCTGGTTTTGCTTTCAGGAGAGTCTACATTACGCTGGAAACATGGATGAGTAGAATTTCTAGCACCGAAGGATAGGAAGAGAGGAGATGAAGAAAAGGGATGTAGGCGAGAGTGGGGAGGGTATGGAAAGAGGAGATGGTAGAGAAAAATGGTGTAAGTGAATGAAGAGAGAGGATGGAGAAAGAACTTCTGAAGTTGAGTCGCCATCTACAGAATACTGTCAAGCTCGGCTTCCTAACAGTTGCATCTTTTCCATATTAGTATAATTATGCATATTTAAGATTGAAATTGGCTCTCTTGAAGTGGGAATTTCTGGTTTCATTGGAGACTAAGTTTTGTCATGAGATATTTTTCTGAAAACTGTCTTGTGGGAAGATGTTTTGCTGGGACAGACACATGAGAGGATGTTTTGCTGAGAACAGCCATGTGGTGTTTTCTGGAAGCTGCCTAGTGGAAAGTCATATGATGTTCTGCTGGTGTGGACACTTGGTAGGACATGTGATGTTTGAAATGAGTATAAGCATAACCCAACAGACAATGGACAAGGCTCTTGCATTGGTTTGCCTTGCAACTATTTGCAGATCTTTGTTGGGCTTCATTGACACTGGTCTTTGCTGATAACACTCTTGCATTGCTTTGTCTTGCTTTCTTCACTGGATCTTTGCCTGTAGTAACTTCACAGAGAGAAACATACTACAGAACTTCTGGTAGGATTCCTATTGCTTCTTGCCACTGCAACAGAGTCATACCAGTTGTCAGAGACTCTTCTGGATAGGACCACTGCTACTGATTTGTTTTTACTGTTCTGATAAACTGTTCTGAACTGAACTGCGGATGATGAAGATTGGAATTGCTCCAAAGAACTATTACTAACAGGTGCACATCATCCATTTCCTGTTAACTTTTCTTTTTCCCTACCTCTGGTAGGTGGTTGAAGCATAAAAGATCCACAATTACAATAGGTTTTGAAAAATCAAAACCTGCACCTTCTAATCAAATGAAAGAAATAATAAATAATTTTAATGTCTAAAATGCTCAAACCTGAATGACTAGTTGTAGGGAACAATGTAGGCCCATGCGTGGGCATGCACGGGCATGAGTCTCTGTTGCGTTGTGGGTCCATACGTGGGATTGTAGCTCAGCATGGCAGGAGCACATGAGATCTTGGATGAGTCTATTCCCTGCAACACCAGGTCCCCGCCTGGTATGGGGAATTCTCACTCTAGTTCCATGGGGGTGCAGAGCTCTTGGATTGGGGGTCTCTGGGCCAAAAGTTGGCTGGAGACTGACTGGTCTCAAGTCCTTGGTTCTCAGGACCAAGATGGGGACATGTGGGCTCACGCCGGACAACCCACAGCCGAGAAAAATGAGAGGAATTAGGGATCCAGCACTCTGACACGGCCAGGGACCGACTGGTCTCAAGTCCTTGACTCTCAGGACTGAGATGGGGCATGTGGGCTCATGCCGAATAATCCACAGCCAAAAAGAGAGGGATTGGGGATCCCTGAGCACTGAGGCGGCCAGGGATTGACTAGTCTCAAGCCCTTGGCATGTGGGCTCACGCCTTCGGACAACCCACAGCAGAGAAAAATGAGAGGGAAAAATGAGAGGGAGAGGAAGAAGAAAGAGACCCTAGCAGCACCCGTGGGAAAGACTGTACTTGCATAGCAGACTCGGCGACCTGGCCAGCTTGCTTGAAGACGTGGGTCCTCGTGTCTGGAACACAGAGGTCTTCCAGGTGAAAGATTAAGCAGCTGAAGCTTCAGTCAGCATGGGAGGAGAAGCACGGAATCTTCACTGAGTCGATTCCTCACAGCAACGGACAAGCAGGGCGGGAAGCTCGGCTGCGTTCTGTAGCAGACTGGGGTGGCCCAGTTCTTGAAGTCCATGGGTGTCTGTGCCCCACGTTGGATGCGCCAAATGCGGGGAAAATTTAGGGCTGCTGCAGCTGTGGAGTCCTGGGGAGGCTTCCACACACTGCGGCTGGTCCCACATGCAGGAGGAATGTCTATGGTTCCAGCGGCCTGGAGGCTTTGGTGGAGGCAAGCTCCAATGACACAAGGAAATTCTTGGTTCCAGAAAGATTTACTGTCATGGCAGATGGTGGATGGATCTAGTCGTACCCACCCCCCCCCCACCCTGTAAAACTCAGGGCAGTCCCGAGTTATATAGGGAGGGAGAAAGAGAGAAAGGGGGAGGATCTGGGGAGGATCTGGGAAGGCATGCTTAATTTGCTCCGCACTCTGGCCTTCATTAGTATATAAATCCCTAGGGCCTGAGGCCTATAGTCTGGCCTATGTGACTGAACAATGTAATTCTGTGGAGACAAGACTGTTTTTCAGGACCCCTGGGTTCTTGGGGCACACCGAACTCTTGCTGGTTCTCACTAGAGTCTCAGGGTTCTAGGCAACTGCTCAACCATGACCCAGGATACCCTTACACAGTCCCACAACTAGTCCCTGCTATTTCATTGATTTAAATTCTACTTTCATGTATGTGTGTGTATAAATATATATACAAATTACATATAATTTAAAATGAAGACTCATGAGCATAAAAGGCATGTATACCCTGTTATATGGTGAGTCATTATTTTTGACATTGTTATTAACTCACATTTTTATTCTGTGTGACAGGTCAGCCTTACTTAACCTTAAAATTTTCAGATATATGTTTTCTAAGCTCTAGAAAGTATTTCTGTTTTCATATTTCATATTTACTCCATCACTGGTACTTTCATTTTATATGACTTCCAGATGCTGTCCTAAGTGTCATCATAACATTCACTTATTGAGTATATTAGGGCCTATACTGCAGTCAAGATGCCATTGGGTACAGTTTCAAACTTTTGGCACTCAGAAATTAATATTGAGGACACTAATGTTCTAAAGTACTTGTGGCTCCTTACCTTACAATCATACACAGCAAACATGTATTTGAATCATCCTTTAATTTCATTGTTGCCTTTGATTTTTCATTGCCTAATACAATATGTCTTAGTCAATTTTCTATTTCTGTGAAGGCACATCATGACCAAGACAACTCTTATAAAAGAAAGCATTCAATTAGGGGCTTGCTTACAGTTTCAGAGGCTTATTCCATTATCATCATGGCAGGGAGTGTGCTGGCAGGCAGTGAGATGCAGAGAAGTATCTAAGAGCTACATTATAGTCCAGAAACAGCGATAAAGAAAATACTGGCCATAGAGTGAGTGTTTTTAATCCTCAAAGCCCACACCCAGTGACACACTTCCTTCACTAAGGCTACTCTTACTCCAAGAAGGCTGCATCTTCCTAATGATGATCTTCCTGATGACTAAGCATTCAATATATAAGCCTATAGTGGCAATTCTTATTCAACCACCACACAATATGTAGAGAAATAGCATGTTCTCAGAAAGGGAACATGAAATTTACTGCAGTTTCCCCTTTTGATTTTTATCTTGATGATTCAAGTAATTCAGTGATCCACTTCTCAAGAAGAAAGCCTGGTCAATTTGGAGATGCGAGAACCAAGATGAGCAAAATGGCTCACAGATCTAAGAATTTGTGAAAATATGTGGATTGTTGGCATTCTTACTGTAAGTCAATAGAAGTGCTTTGACTTAATATAATCAGTAAATATCTAGTACCTGTAATTCAAATCCTATAGCATTGAAAAGTATATATCATTTTTCATGTGACACAGAAAATATATGCATATGTGTTGTCCATAAGCTTGTAAGCTGGAAACTCATGAGTTTATCTTCCAGCATAAGAATCAAAGCATTTATATATGGATTGACACTTTTGCTTCATCCTTATCCTTCCCCCCTCTCTAACACACACACACACACACACACACACACATATATATATATACACACATATATATACATACATATACATATATGTATACATATATACACACATATATATGCATATATATACATATGTGTGTGTGTATATATATGGATACATACACATATCATGATGTGGAAGAGTATAGATTGTAAACAATGAAGTTTATTTTCATGGTTTGCTGAGCATCTGAGGTTGATTTCTTGAGTAATTGTTTAATAATCTGGGCATTGTGGTGAATGCCTCTGTATACACACACCCACACACATAATAAAACAATTTATCCTTACTTTACTCATTGTTTGTATAAATGAATATTTGTGAAAGCAAATAACTACAATTTGCCATCTGTATAATAGTGTTTCAGTAGCTTTATATGTTTCAATTACTTTCTGTAAGACAGGATCCATGACTATGGTCTTTTAAAGTGATTTAAATATATAGCAAATAAGGCCAGAACTAAACTCCCCATTTAAGTTCAGATCCATTAAAAATAATAAACCTGGAACATTTGGTTCTGGTATTTGTGATTTTACCAAATTATACCACTAAAAAAGTGGTCTAAAGAAATTTACAATGGTTATTGTGCATTCTGAAGGCCAAAATTTCTAAAGGTATCTTACTGAATGAAAATAAAATATTGGCAGAGCTTAATTATTACAAAAGATGTTAGAATGTCATCTATTTCCTTGTCCTTTAGAGGTATTATAGCACACTATACTCCTTGGCTCATAGTCTTTGTTCATTCTATCATTTTATTGCTTACTAAATCTTTATCACAGTCTTATCTGGAACCTTGTGTTTAGAATGGATGTACATAGAAAACCCAATAATATTATTCCTATCTCAAGACCTTTAGCTGCATCTCAATAATGTCTTTGTTTTATAAGCATATCCAGTATTTCTTGAATTTAAATAATAAAATTTGGGATGTAAAGAGATGTTAGTGTGCTCAACAACAGCTCTAAAGTCTGTCTTATGAGTTACTGAGTTGCACTGGCTTGAAAGTTTAAGATCCTTGCACCTGGAATTACTAGTTCAATGAAAGATTCTGGAAACTAACACTTTCAGCCTTGATGAAAATATGTTCTGAGCTGAGATGTTCAGTGAGTAAGAACAGTTACTAAGCAAGCATGAGGGTGTGAGTTTAAATCCTCAGCCCCAAAATAATATTCTGCAGGGCAACTTATGCATATAATCTCAGCACTGTATGTAAAACAGGGAATGAAAATTATGAGATCTTAATAGCTGGTAGTCCACCTCTAAGCTAGGAGATCCTATCTCAAAGAACTAAGGTAAAGAATAAGGAGAAGAATGTTAGAGAAATAATTTTGGGCTTCTACATATACATCAAGAAACACACATTCAGGCATGTGTCTACATACACAGAAATATATGTCTAGACAAGAAAAAATGAAGAGACAAATATATCTGAAGACAAGCCATTCTGATATGAAATCAATCTTTCACTAAAAATTTTGGTCACACAATCCAGATCTAATCTATCAGTGTGTGTCATTCTAGACAAATAGACTTCTACAGATAAAAGTCTTAGGTCTACTGCATATTAGTTATCAATATTTTACATGTCAAGAACATTATATAAAGATATGGTAGTTTCCTCTTAAAATATAGTTGATAAATAAATGGTGAGTGCTTTCTGCTATAGGATATTATACTTCAAGTACACAAGTGGAATAGGAATTGTTGAGCATGAGTGAGGATAAATCACTATAGTTTTGAGTATTTAAGAAGTCTCTATGCAACCATGGGAAGTGGGATGTTTCTGGAATAATAGAGACAGAGACAGAAATTTTTGTAAATACATCTATTAATCTCACTAACATTTTATATGAATAATTTCTTAAAGGCTGGAAAAAATGTATTATGTAAGTTCAGAAACTTATTAACACCACCTGCAATAATTAAATTTGATTGTCTACTTGTGGGTTTGAATTGCTATAGATATGTCTGTAAGAATTTTTTTAGATTAATTTAACTGAGGTGAGATGACATGATCTTCATGTGGGTGGTACCACTTCATTAGTTGGGGTCTCATGGAGCATGAAAGTAAAAAGCTTGCTGAACACAATCATTCATCATTCTGGATTGCAGATGTAATGTGACCAACAATCTCCCACTGCAGTTGACATGCTTTCCCTGCTATGATGGACTGTGTTCCCTGGAATTATAAGCCAGAAAAAAACACTCTATTTTAAGTTACTTTTTTTTTTTTATTTTTGAGACAAGGTTTCTCTGTGTAGCCCTGGCTGTCCTGGAACTCATTCTGCAGACCGGGCTCGCCTCAAACTCGGAAATCTACCTGTCTCTGCCTCACAAGTGCTGGGATTAAAGGAATGCACCACCACTGCTCGGTTCTACTTAAGTTACTTAAGTGAAGCATCTTTTCAGAACGAGACAAGAAAACAGTGCACCATATGACTCAATGCTAGTACTAAAATTCTCAATCATTATATGGAAACATAAATGTTTCCTTCTTATGTTTAGTCAGATCTTAAAAAGTAAAATAGGACAGCATATTGATTTGTGACCCAGGACCCAAGGAAACCATGGTTCTGACACTTATTTGTATACCATTTTTCCTTCTGTCCTAAAGTTGAAGGATCTAGAATACAGCCATGCCAATAGAAAAGAATAAAGGGGCAGAGTATTAAATTCAAAAATGTTATACAGTAATCATTATTCTTCCATGAAACATGACACAATAACTGACTCTACCCACACTCAGATCAGCTAAAACTTCACACTTGAAGAGTAATAGTAAAGTTCCTTATAAGGATGCTCGAGACTTTTATTCCTGTTTAGATGATTGCAAAGAACTCCTACCATTATGCTTACAGTATAGACTATGCTTTCTCCACCCTGAACCACCAGTAAATGTATCCACAACTCTTCACTCCACTGAGGTCCTGTTAGAGAATCAGAGAGTACTTAATGTATGATCAAGGTTTTTTATCTACTACTACAGAAAACTATCTTCCTTCATGGTGCCAGCAAAGGCACTGAAGGGATCAGGGAAGACATAAACTCAGCCAGGGAGATATTCCAGAGGCATCATGGGATGGAAGTTCCCATCTAATAAAGAACAGTGAGGAGTACCTTTGAGTATCAGCATGAATCATAGTCACCTTCTCTATAATTCACTTTATTAACAAACATCCTCAAATGTATAGACTTTTTTGAGGCAAAGAAAATAGTTCATCTATTGAGTGTGTTAATGACAGTACCTTATTTAATATTATATGACAGTTTTTGAACTTGTTTCATTGGAGGAAGCTCTTTAATTGTAGATTTCTTTATATGCTTACAACTGATGAATGCATATTTATCTAAAACAATTTTTAGTTAATAAGAATATCTTGATTAGGCTGTAACCATTATGTTATAAAACTTAGGCTGCTGATGTTTCTTGCATTGCTGTAGTTAGAGATTAGCATAGGTTAGGATTGTGAGGGGAGTGTATTTAGACTCTGAATTTTAAGTAGAGTGAGAAAAAATATTTCATGTTCATCCACATCTATATTCAATCTGAATCAAATGGTCTCTACCTATATAGTTCGAAAATGTAGTAGGCAGAAGGAGGTGTTTCACTGCTTTAGGCTAGCCTGGGAAAAAAATAATGAAATCAAGACCAGCTAATAATACAGAGTGAGACTGTCTCAAAACCAAATCAACTGAGTTAAAGCAATTTTCAGGATGAATTTTTAATACAACCCATTAGTTTAGTATATGAAGAACTGCCAAGGAACCACAAACGCTCCAGTGGTAGTCCGTAAGAAAGAAAATGTATAGCTGTGATTACTCATCTGGCTCGGAAAGGGCAGGGCAATGTCCCGAACCAGTGGTTTCTGTAGTCTGCAGTCAGCTCCTTCCCTCTGGGAAGTCAGAAGTAGCTTTAGTACTGATCGAGAAGGATGAATAGAAGTCCCAGACTAATAGGATCCACGGGGCTCCTGTCTAGTCAGGAATGCAGGGGCTATTATAGCTCTTACTAAAGGAATCTAGAGGTTCCCGAGGTCACAGCCTAGTAGGTGGCCAGGGTCCTGTTTCCCATGGTGGGTGCAGAGATGGCAATGTCAGAATCCAAACATCTGATGTGAGCCTCTCTGAGCAACAGGAGACTAGCCAGCCAGGCAGGTCCAAAGTCCAAGGATAAGTGCTTTGGGGCAAGGTTTTTCTCTCTAGTGTTAAAGCTCAGTTACAACAGCCAATCTTAGACATCCTTGGTGAAATAACTTACGTGCCCTATTCCAGGTGGACAAGGACCATATGAGCCTTGGGGAGGGGGATGGGATTTTGGGGGATAAATGCATTCTATTGGCTGAGGTTAAGATGCTGTTGATGTTCTATCTTCATGAGGAAGAATTCCAGGTGCTATGTTACATAATCTTTGATCACTACTTGGCTGTCATATTTAATTGCCTGCAGCCATTGAGACAAGGAAGGAGATAGCTCTATGCCTGCCATCTCAAACCCTGAGATTTCCAGGGTTGAGCATGCTCTACTTCACCAGTCCCATGGCCATTCTGGTGACACTGTCCATGTGCCCTACATATAGGAAAATTTCCATGTTAGTAAACCTCTTATTAGATCATCATAGGATGGCTGCTAAATGACTGTATAACAGCCTACATGACTTTAGGGTTTTGGCAAAAACTGTACTTCTCTGTTCTCCTTCCCTGTTGTAATACATACTGTTGACACATTGAGGTTGGCATATTGTTATGTCTTAGTATAACCGTTTCCAAGGGCAACTACAGAAGAAGGGTTAAAAGTTGACTAAACATTTTTGAGTACCAAAAAATTCATATACTGAAGTGAGGAAAAGGACTAGAAGAAAAGAATGTAGAGGAAACTGCAATCAAGATGTAAGATAAATAAATTAATTAATCAGTACATTTATTAACTAATAAAAACATCCACTGACCCTTGTGATAACCCAATGAATAGAACTGTCCACTTGCACTGAAACCTTATTGCCAAGTTCAAGTCCCGAAAGGCACAGAAAAAGCTGTGGGCCATCAAGCACATCTGTAATCCCTATACTTCAAGAACAAGATAAGAGATGGAGAAAGGAAAATACTCCTCACATACCAGCCATGGAGTGTGTAGCACACAGAAGTAGTGAGGAAGACCCTGCCTCAACAATGTAGGATCAAAGAACTACCTTATGCATGTATGTATGTATGTATGTATGTATGTATGTATTCTTTCTTACAGTCCAGACTTCATCCCCCTCCTGGTCCATTTTCCAACTGTTCCACATCCCATACCTCCTCCATGGTCTCCAAGAGGATGTCGCCACCCATCCCACCCCTCCAGACCTCTCCACTCCCTGAGGTGCCATGTCACTCAAGGGTTAGGTGCATCTTCTCTGACTGAGTCCTGACTCGGCAGTCCTCTGTTATATATGTGTTGGGGGCCTCATATCAGCTGGTGTATGCTGCCTGGTTGGTGGCTCATTGTCTGAGAGACCCCAGGTTTCAAGGTCAGTTGAGACTTAGGGTTGCCATCCTCCTCAGCTTCTTCTAGCTTTTCCCTAATTCAACCACAGGAGTCCTCAGCTTCTGTCCATTAAATGGGTGTAGATATTTGCATCTGACTCTTACAGCTGTTTGTAGGACTTTTTGGAGGGCAGTCATGATAGGCCCCTGTTTGTAGGCACACCATAGCATCAGTATTAGTGTTAGGCCATGGAGCCTCCTCCTGAGCTGGATCTAAATTGGGACCTATCCCCGGACCTCATTTTCCTCAGGCTTTTCTCTATTTTTGTTCCTGCAGTTCTTTCAGACAGGAAAAATTCTGGGTCAGCGTTTTTGACTGTGAGATGGCAACCCCATCCCTGCACTTGATGGCCTGTCTTTCTACTGGAGTTTGTCTTTACAAGTTCCCTCTCTCCACTATAGTGCACTTCATCTAAGGTCCTTCCCTCTGAGTTCTGAGAGTTTTTTACCTCCCAGGTCTCTGGTTCATTCTAGAGGGTCCTCCCCACCCCCATCTCCTACCTCCCAAGGTTGTCTGTTTTGATTCTTTCTGCTGGTCCTCAGGGCTTCAGTCTTGTTCTTCCCTCTCAATACCTGATCATCTTCCCCTCCTTGTCCCCTTTCCCACCCAGAACTACCTTCTAATAGTTGTTCACTAAATCACATATGCCATCATGGCATATACATGCCTGGTAATAATAAAAATGACAATGAAAATAAAAAGGAGAACTAACTTCTTTGAAGAATCAAATAATTTAATCTACACAACATCAAGTGTATATATACTTATGTATCTGTTCTTACCCCTATGATTGTGTTGAATTACTATGATTAAAAATACCTATTGTAATCAAGAGATTGCTTTTTGTCTCCTCTGTAGACTGATACTCAATCTGGAAGTTAAAGATTCGAATCCACTATTCCCACAAATAGGTAAGGAAAGAGTAGCAATAGTCATCGATTTTAAATAAAACATAGTAAAAAGAGTCTTTCAGAAGGTCATTATATAACAACATTTGGGCCATCTCCACAACAGGAGAGGGTCATTCTAAATATACAGACCCCAAAGATTGTAGTCCATCTGTGTATAAAGCAAATGTTAAAAGCTCTGAAGGGAGAGATCAACTCTAATACATATTTGAGAACTTTAACATCCCACTTTTAGCAATGGAAAGATTACCCAGACAGAAAATTAAATAAAGAAACAGCAAAGTAAAATTGCACCCTAGAGTGAACAGGCCTCATAGACATTCACAGAACATTCTACCCAACAGCAAGGATATACTGTCTCCTCATCAGTCCAGAGGATCTTTTTCGAGGGAGATCATGTGGTGTATCACAAAACAAAATGTAATAAACTTAAAGAAGTCACACTGAATAGCACTTCTGAACACAACAGAAAGAAACTAAAATTAATAACAAGAAAAATGCTGGAAACTAACTTATTTTTGAGTAAATAATTAAACAAAGAACAAAGGGTGTTTTTTTTTTCAAATTCTTATAAAACATGTGAACGGAGAGCAGCATATCCAAATATGGGAATTAACAGGGAAACTTTCTGTTGTAGTGGATGGGAACTAATATAGAGACCCACAACTCGAAAATGTCTAGAGACTGAGATGTTTGGAAACAGTCCTAAGTAGGATGTCTTCATCAAACCCCCCGGCTCTCAGGGCTCAGGAAACTTCACTGAAGAGGAAGAAATGTTGTGTGAGCCAATGAGGATGGAAGATGGTGAGAAAAGTGTGTCTTCCAGACAAGTACACATATGAATTCAGAAAGACTGTGGCAGCATGCAAAGGACCTGCAAAAATCTAATCCAGATGGGGTCTCAACACTGAGAGAGGTTTTTTATTTGGTTTCTCATCCCTACTCAAAAAGGTATCTCCAATTGACCACCACTTGTAAAGGAAAAACTAGTTTTCTCCAAAGTAGTCTCACTGGATGTATAAACTACACTTAAGGGTAAGCCCTGTCCCAGCAGTAGATGGCCAATACAAAAAGTGAACTCAATAGGGGAGAAGTCCCTTTGAGATGCATCAAAAACAAGAGCCAGAAGAGAAACATTTAAACAGCAGTAATAGAGCTAGAGAGATGGCTCAGTACTTAAAAATACTGGCTGCTCTTTCAGTGCAACCAGATTTGATTCCCAGCTCCTATGTGGCAGCACACAACAGTCTGCGATACCAGTTCCAGGGAATCCAGCACTCTTTTCTGGTCTCTAGCAGTTGTGTATCCACACAGCATACAGACAGATTCACAGGAGAAACACACATTCACACAAAATAAATAAATCTTTAAACATGATTTTTAAAATGGTCAAGTGACGTACTGTTTTATGTCAACTTGACACAAGTTTATAGTTATCTGAGAGAAAGGAAACTCAATTGAGAAAATGCCTGAATAAGATATGGATGTAGGCAAGTCTGTAGGGCATTTTCTTAATTAGTGATTGATGTGGGAAAGCTTAGGTCATCCTTTGTGGTTCCATACCAGAACTTATGTTCCTGGATTTTATAAGACAGCAGGATGAGCATACCATGAGGAGCAAACCAGTAAGCAGCACCTTTCTCTAATCTTCAAATCCATTCTTTCCTTCAGGTTTCTGGCATTTTGGAATTCCTAGCCTTACTTCATCACTGGCAAACAGTGATGTGGAAATGTAAACCAATTAACCCCTTTCCCCTCCAAGTTGCTTTGGCCATGGTTTCATCACAGCAATGATGACCTTCTAACTAAGACACGAGACCAATTGTCATTGCTTCTGAAGGAAGTAGGGAAATAAAATCTAAGTTCAAAATACATTATAGGAAAGAAATAAGGCCAGAGAACAAATAAACAAAAAAATGTTCACAATTAATGTAAGAGCACATGAAACCACATGTTCCTCATACTCTGCCAATAAAGTAGTGTGTGGAACTGACATTTTTGCAATTTACTTATTAATTAACAGAGAATGAGCTCATCTTTGAATTCCAGGGAGGACATAGTTTCATTTATGATGTGCTGAGCACATTAATAATACTATACAACATAATTTGGTAAAAGAAAATTCAAATACATTAGATACCCTTCTTTTTATGTTCAAGTAAACAAAAACCTAGGCTTCTCAGCAGTATAAGCATTTGCAAAATTCAGACAGTTGGATATAGCAGAACATTTATAGTTGCCCATTCCATCAGCAGTTTGGAGACATCATCAGACACTAAATGGGTTTTCATAACACATGGATGTTTCATCACTTTCTTGATATCCCTTGCAATATTCTTTTTAATGTTGTATACTATGTGTGGTATAAATGTGATGATCTGAGTCATTCCTTAGCAGCTATAGGTAACCAGTTGGGTACCTTCATTGAACAACACAATATAGTAAGTCTCAATTCTCTTATGTAAAACAACATATTGCTTACATATGAACTACACATTGATACCACTTTGAATTGTATCTACGTTATACACAATGTCTAACACAACATAAGATCTATACAAAATATTGTGAAGTTAGATTGTTTAAAGAAAAAAAATGACATAAAACAATTGGTAAATCTTCAATGGAGATATTTGTTTTGTATGCATGTAAATCTGCATATGTGAGAATAAGTGAAGGCCACAGGGCAACTTCAGACATCATTCCTCAGATGTCATCCATTAGTTTTTGAAACAAGACTCCTCATTGGTCTGGAACTTGACAAATAAGGCAGAGTCACAAACACAACTTCTTTTATGCAGGCTCTGAGAATGGAATTCAGACCCTCTTGCTTTCAGACTAGACACTTTACTGGCCAAAGTATCTTGACAAATTGGTTTTCAACCTCTCCAGGGTTGTCAACCCTACCTCCTCTCATCTTGGGACCATTATTTGGGTTCTTTTTGCTTATTTCTTCTGGTCCCTGGGCCTCAAATAAGCTGACTAACTCTGTGAAACAACAGATAAATAATTTGGTAGCAAAACCTATTCAGATACATTATCATAAGTTAGCTATGGAGGACCATGAGACTCAAGATGAGGTTGTTACTTTATCCAGGGTGCCAAAGCCCATCTCCACCCAACCTAAAAGAGGGTACTTCTGCCTCTAAATCAGGCAGAGAGGGGCCACCCAGAGCCCCCTCTGACAGGCGACCTGAATTCTTGCTTAGGCTGCGAGGCTGAGCACTGCAAGGGAATATCAATAAAAGTTAAAAATATCTCTCTGGGTTCCCTGAGGGACAAGCCTGACTCCATAGGGGTTGATGTCAAAAGTATCCCCTCTCCAGGAAAAAGACATAGGGACCGGTATGTCCCTCATGCCTCACTGAACAACGAAAGGGGGAACGGAGCCACTATAAATTCCCCTTCAATTACTGGAGGTCAGGCCTCTATCCCTGCCTTCACAAGATTAGAGTCATCACAGCCCTTCTATACTTAGAGAAGGAAGGAGATGTCAGGGGAATCCCTGCTTATACACTGAAGGCCTAAAATCAGCCATAGGCCTAGAATCAGCTATAGGCCTGTCATACATGTATACTAACACCAAGTCTTGGATCTCTGTGGATAAACACTAAAACAGATGGGTATAAGCTATTGTAAACTGGCAGTTTTTGTGATAATTTACCAGCCTGAGTAGTCATAGACCTTGTAATTAGGTAGCCTTGGAAGATATTACCAACTTAGATAAGGACAAGTGAATCATAGGCAGAGTCATAGTGAACCCTCACCCAGCCAATACCCTGTTCTGAAAAATATCTGTATTCCCCTGAACACCCACTTTCCAGTGTCATCCCCTTCTCCACGTCCTGCCTTTTTGTGTTTATAACCCCTGTGCGAATGAGTATAAATTATAATTTGAAAAATAAATAAATAAATAATATATACAAAGTATCTTTACAGAACCCAACTTAATTTTTAAGATATGTCATTGGCTCAGATTTGGTTGAACCTGCAGGTACAGAACTCTAGACACCAATGACCAATGAATACATCTATCTACATGTCTGGTGAAAGCAGGAGATGAGAAATTGTTTGAGTCAAGTTCTTTTTGTCCTGGCCAAAACCAACTAGAATAAAATTCTTCTTGCAAATGCATCAAGAAAGTTTCTGGTAGATTGTTTCTACCAGAGCCTCTGCTTATATATGTACCATAAGCAGAGCCTAGTCTATAGCTGACCTATAAAAATATAAAAAATTGGGGCAATTGTTTTGTTCAATTGAGACCTCCACTGTTGTCCCTATGGGAACCTCCTAAATGATACCTATTCGAATTAGTCTGAAATTGAGAGGGACAAAACAGCAGCTATTTTGAAATAATGAGAAACTTTCCCTGCTCTTATACACTAAATGAAACTTGTGCTATAGCCTCAAGTATCTTAATTCCCTCATGAACAAAATTGGCCCAAATAATTACCCAATGCCTGGAGCAGCATAAATAAAAGTTCTCTAGTTTATACACTTACAATAAATGCTTCCACGTGTGAGGAAAGGACAAAGAGGAAAAGGGAAATGCATTTGTAAGTTACTAGTTACAGAAAAAGTTAATCAATGTTCAGCTTTCAACCATTTAGCCAAATAATAAAATTATTAACCCTTTCTAAAGCTACTTAACCCTATTTAATAGCTCTCTTTTCAATGGCTAATGCCTATTGGATGCTTTTTGCTGTTTCTATGTTTCACAGGGTTTTCATCAAGAGGACTCTGAGCCCAGATATTAGCTTTCAATAATGGTTTTACTCAGTTCAGGCAGTCACCACATCAGAAGTATTTGCTAACAATCTGGGAACTTGTGAAAGACTTTTGAACTTAAATGAGCCTTCTACCTTGGCATTTCTGAATTTTATTATTTCAGATAGAGACTGGACTTTGTATCGTTAACCTTAATCTTGTCTTTTGTATACTGGGGATATCTGGAACAAGAACTAAAAGAAGACAGTCACTCATAGTTCACTATACAAGATAAGCAGGACTCACTATGAGCTTCCCACCTGGTAGACTGATTTAATATTTTATCATTTATTTATTTTTACATATTCCTTAGAAGGAAGTGGTAAATATTGATACCCCCTCTATTTTCCTTAAAGATAAGACATATACATGGAATAGAGAAGAAAGGGGATTTTGTTCAATTTTACAACTTTTTGGATACTATCATCAATGACACATCAGAGTGCCCTTAAAAGACTCATACTTGGAAGTTTGGTTCTAAGAAAAGCGAATAGAAGGTGAATAAATGTATAAACCTAAAGATGCAGACAAATGAGTTAATGAAATAATCACATTTCTGTTTGCTATTGTGCACCTAACTAAGGAAACCCACTTGTAGGATGTGAGAATATCAGTGGATCCATACTCTTTAAATAATGGCATGCCATAAAAGAATAAATTTTGTGCTTTGTGCTCGGTTAGCTTTTCTGTTGGACACTTGTCTTGGGAAAACTCAAGTACCTACTGATTCCCAATAGAGAAACAAAAATAGACCCAAGTAATGAGGTCACCAATATTGAACTAGGTGAACCAATGAGTATATTGAGATTACTTATGGAAATATGAGTGTGGAGCATACAAGACTCATAGATAATTACTGGAAGTCCATATTAGATAGGTGATGGCTTGCAAAAGCTGGAAGCCTGGAGTTCACTGCATGATTCGAAGGCAGCTTGGCAGACCAGGCAATCTCTTCTAGGTACCTTGGTTGATCTGATAGTCACTTTGACAGTCCATATCCTTTATATAAACTTGAAGAAGAAGAAGAGGCTTTTTGCATCATCTCAGTTTCAAGGACTTCCTGAAGTTTCTGAGTTGAATCCTAATGAAGCCCCATGTAGAACTCAATAAATCTTATGGACCTTCCCTCTAGGACTCACATAATCAACTCTATAGAAATGGAAATTTATATACACAATGGTTTTAAACAAAGGAGAATTCCCCAAGGTGAATAGAGAAAGGGACATCACCTAGACCAGGGTAACTGTTTCCCTTGTGTGGCCTCTGTGAGCTGACAAAGTCATGAAAGTACCAACCGTTTGGAGTGAGTTCTCATGACTCTGCTGGGTTGGGCTGTTTCTTCATTCACATCCTTGCCTCTAGTTTTGTCTTCTCATGATTTCCACAACACAAACCATTCACTTGGTGGATTACAGCACCATCTATTGTAAATATAATCTTAATCTTGGTGAATAAAATTTATGAAACTATTATATTCTGAAATTTATCTGTTTCTTACTGGGATCTTTAAAAACAAGTCAAGATTTAAGACATTCATTTGTAAAAGGTAACCAAAGAAAACAATTGGAAGTTGAAAAAAATTGTGCATGGAAAGAATAGATTGAGAATAGCAACATGTTATCATTTACATAGAGCTGAAGAGATCTCCTGTTCTTGAAATATTGATTATAGCAAAGCAAAGGCAGCATCTGCTAATTAGGTTTTCACACAGCCTACATTTTTAAAAACTCCTGTCTATCATTCTATCCAACTTCAGTTGCTGTGCATGGAAAAGGAGGTAAGATTCCTAACACTGACTTTGTATTTAGCATCCAAGGAAAACGTGTAGCATTGCAACCTCCAATTTCTAAACTGAATAATGAAAGTCACTGGATGTGTTGGTTTGAAATTATTATGAAACTAGCAAATGACTCTGGTGGAGCACACATTTAATGCATTCTAGAAGAAACAGGTGAAGTTACTCTATCCAGATGAGTCACTTAACTGAAAGGAATAAGAGAATGAAGTGCAGCAGACATGAGAGATGTAAACAAACACAAATCTTTAGTCATTTGTTGCAGTATTTACCACACTTCTGAAAATTTTCCTGATATGTAGCAATTTCCTTTAAGTCAAAACATTCCAGCCTTGAGAGAATCTCATCAAGTTTTGAAAAGTTCCAAAAGGAGATTTAGACTCAAAAAGTCAACAACTCAAAAGTCTCAGGAAGTCCTTGAAACTTATCAGATACACAAGGCTCCTCTAAAGGTTATATAAGCAATAATCAATAAAGATTGTTATAGACAACTTCCCAAACTGCTGATTTCTCTGTAAAATGTCTAAGGTTCCAATTTTCATGAGACATTACCCATTCTGTGAGGAGTGTTCAGGGATGCAGCTGCCTTAGAGTTATCCATGCTCCTGGAAGTAACCACTCATTTATTCTCCAATAAAATGATTGATGTAATTATTGCTCAAACCTGTCATCACTCTATGTGTTTTAATAACCTCCCAGAGTAATGTCTCAGCACATCAAGAACCCATGATGAACAATACATTATATTGTGTGTCTCCAGATTTAGTCTTATTTTTAAGTGCTTTGCTTTTCCTCCACATTAGAAGCAGTCAAGACTGTTTTTTTTTTTTAAGAGAATGTGTTAAGATTCCTTTATTTATCTGATGAATAGTACCCACTACGAATTCAGGTAGAGAAAGAGCTCACTTTGTAGAAAGATATTTATCAGTGATTTTCAATGGAATAAATCCAGTGAAAAGTTTGTTGAGTTTGAGGAAATTATGCCCCATGTATAAAACTGATCAAGGTCTTATAATCATTTTTGGTTATGGAGTTGGCTAAATTCATTATATAGACTGTGAAAATTCTCAATATCTGAAACACACACACAGACACACACACACACACACACACACACACACAAAACCATTATTTACCAAAAAGTGCTAAAGTGCTAGGTAGACATCACAGTGTAAGATCAAATATGGCTAACCTTCAGAGTGTAGTGTATTTTTTGCTTTTTTTTTCTAAAATTGTCCAAATAACAGTAAGACCCAGAAAAATAACTGTGGGGTTGAGTTACAAAGGTTTTAACAGAATGACTGCAAAATTCATAGGAATTTGGGATATAAATTACCTCCCAGTCCTTTCAAAATGAAAACAAAAAAACAAACAAACAAAAATAAAACAAAACTAAATAAACTTCCCAGAACAAAAAATTATAATCAGTTACCTTAATACTTCCCAGTTTTACCGCAAGTCCAGAGGAAAAAGCAATCTAAGCAATCTAAATTAAAATGATGTGTATTTTACCACAAATCTAAGGGCCTCCAGTATACTCATGCCATTTAGCTTTTCAGATAGATCATTGATCTTTTTTCACTATCAAGGATTCCAGTATCTATCTCTCCTTTTTTGATTTAATTATCTCAGAATCCATGAGAAACCTTCTGTCTAATGATGTTTCTGTAATATTGCATTGAGGTCATCACTGTCTCTCAGTGCTGTAATGTTACACCAGATTACTGGATTATATAGTCTAATGGATCCAACCCAAATGTTGCTTCTTTGCGTCATTGGAAAGCCATGGTAGATACTGAAAGAGAAAGATTCCCATCTTCCATGGCAAAAAATCTTTTTCTTTTTCCTGTTTCTGGTATCACAGCTCTTCATACTCAGCTACTTAAGAAGTAGCTGGGTCATGATTCTCTCTCTCTCTTCCACTTTCCTTCTAGTAACAGGTGCCCTGATGATGTGATACATTTTTTAAAGCTATACAAAAAAAGTCATATTGTATTCTCTTTTGTGAAAACAGGATATGCTTAATATTTGTTAGGATAAAACATAATCTTTAAAGGTAACAGTCCCTAATAATTGGTAACAATATTCTCTGTAAGATTATAATATTACAAAAATATCTTGCTAGAATAAAAGAGTATAAAGAATAACACTTACAAAAGAAAAATCAACAGCTTGTATTTTTTAAAGCATATTCAGTAACCTAAGCAATATATTTTAATTCACATGGCTGTAGAAATTGTCATAAAAATATTATCCTGTTTAAAATTTTCATATTACAGAGGAAAAACCTCTAAAATCAGAGCTGTGGGTACTTGCTATCATTTATTTCTAAAACGCCTCTCTCAGACTTTCAAAACCTTGCTTGGTCTTTGTAAAATGAGTGTGAACTGTGAAATGCCATCCTGTAGTCTCCATACAATCATTGCAAAAACCAAACTACAACAGTCCTGATTACTAATACTGCATCCACAAGATACTGGCTCTATCAGCAATCACTCAAGGAGGGGAAAGAAACTCATGGAGCTTTACACTTTAAAGCTGAACTACTGGTTATTGAAAGATTCTATGATAGAATGAACAATGGGCTTTAGTTGCATAGATACTACTGACCTTGCCAGACTACCACAGATAGCTGGTCACACAGAGATCCTGTTTAATCCCAGTGGGTTACAAACAAAATGAATAGACATGAACACAAGAGACATTATTTGCAGGGAGTGGTCTCAGAGGTGTAATGTGGGGTGTAAAAGCATTCTGTATGTATTGCCCATGTGTGCAAAACTGAACTTAATAAAAACTGGAGCACACATCATGCACACACGCACCCAAGCACGCATGCATGCACGCACACATACATGCACAGAAAGCCTGGTCTCCAATTTAGCACTGTCAGAAATGAGTGAGAAATTTTAGTCTTTGGATATTTTTCCACAGCAGAGACTGTAGGATAACATCTTTTTTATTTTATTCTTGACCATGAGATAAACAAGAGTCATGAAACACATGTTCCTGCTAAGACATGCTGAGCCAACATAGGCCCAAAGCAATGGGGAAAAGTGATTATGGCTGACACTTTTGGAACCACAAATTAAAATAAATTCTTCCTATGAAAGTGTCTTCATGTATGTGTGTAATTATACACATGTATGGAATAGTGAAAAGTAAAGGACAAAGATGTGTGTACATGCATATGTGTATATATGTGTGTGTGTATATACATACCAGAATTCCAGAATTGATAGTACCATATAGAACAGTGAAAAGTAAGTAAATTGAAACTTGTATCTAGGATATGAGATAGTCTTTACTCAAGACAACTATATATGTTATTAATACAGTGACTTCAATGGACAGGTTTTGCTTTTCAATTCCCTGTTAAATGCAAATCACCGTACTGTATTGTGACAATTGGTTGATTCAATGTCATCTTTAACTCTGTGTGTTTTTATACACATTAGAGGCTGGAAAGCTAAAGGATTGCAGCACAGCTTCTTTGTGTTACACAAATCCTATCAGAAAGAGCACAATTATAAATTCAGGAAGAGGATCCTGTCAATGTGAGGGGAGGGACTGTCACATAAAGATAACTGACACCTTTGAGGCCATTAGAGAAGGCAGTATGTCTGCATAACAGATGGGAAGTTTTAGTAAAAGTGCCTTCTTAGTTCAAAAGCTTTCACTCTTTTACACTTTTCACATTATTTATACATTGTCCACTGCAATGTGTTACATACGAGCATTTTAATATGTGTATAGCATGTATTTACTGAGCATAGCTCTTCCATCCACACCTACTTCTCATTACTCTCCCTAGTCAGTCCCTTCAACTTTTCCCTACTTTCATGTCATGCATATACACATGATCTTCTATCTACATACAGAAAATATATATGATATTTGACATTCTAAGAATGACTTGACTCAATATAAATATCCCTCACTGTAAACATAAATATATGTCTTTAAAATGGTTTATTTTATTCATATATCCATGCGTTTGTCAGTGTGAGTATATATTATGTGTGTATAGAATGAAAGGGAGGGCAGAAGAGGGCATCAGGTCCTCTGAAATGGGAGTTATAAGTAGGCCATCGTGAGCCACCCAAGATAGGTGCTGGAAACTAAGTGCAAATTGTAGTAATTTTACGGGGAGTTACAGACCCATTCTATCCCATTTAGATCCTTAGTAAATGAGACAGATACGTCAGATTTTATAAACAAGCTGCTATCATTATGTTGGGCAAGTTCTGAGCTATTCTAACCCAACTAGTTTATTAATAACCAGATAAATGCCCTGTTATTTGGCAACTGAGTCTTGCTTTGTTCCATGTGTGTCCTCAGGGCAAGCTTTTCTTGGCCACATGCTCATGGCCCATCCTCACAGGCCATTCTGCTTCATGGTGACCTCCTGTTTTCCTTTCCTTTGTCCTTCCATCTCCTTGTTGTTCCTACCTGAGATCTCCTCACTTGATCCAAAGTTCTACCTCCTGATCACCCCTGTCCAGTCACAGGTCCTAGCTTTTCATTTACCAATCAGGGATTATTGGGATGTATTCTTTAGAGCACTTTCGTCAATACAATACCTATGTCTAGATCTTGAGGTATAGATCTGAGCATTTGAATACATAGCACACAAGACACACCTCAACAAACTTGAGCCCCTTAGAAGAGCAGTGAGTATTCTTAAAATAGCCATCTATTCCCATTCATAACTACAATTTTTATGGCTAAAATCTGTTATACATATACATATTTTTTTCATCTTTAAAGTTCTCCATTATTTTATATATCAAGTGGAAGGCACATCTGGATTTCAGAATGTTAAAACATATACTTTTTTATCATTTCTTATTTGGGGACATCAAAGCTGATTCCATAAATTAGCTGTTGTGAACATTGTAGCAGTAAACAGCTGTATGCAAATATAATTGTAATATGTTGACTTGAAGACTTTTGGGTAACTACCCTGTTATATAGCAGGATCATAAGGAATATCTACTTATAGCTTTGGAGAAACATATTTTACCAATTTCCTTCAAGGCTGGATGTGTTTGCATTCCTACCAACAGTGTTATATATCCCCTAAAGATATTTTATCTTGGTTGTGTCAACTAGTATGTAGACTAGTTGAATTTTTAAGATTTCTTAAAACATCTTTTGCCTCCTATAACTACTTTGAATAGAGATTATACTATATCTATAACTAATAATCATGAAAGGTAAAGTTATTTTTTTAAGAATGATTGTGGGAGATATATCAAACATGGAAGTTGGAATTATTTCTTTGACCTGCTTGGGTTGGAAATATGGTTGTTGATTTTGTCATAAGAAAGTGGAACATTGATAGTCTGAGATACTCTACTGTGAAAGACTTACTGAATTATTGCCTTTGGGGAAAATGTAGCCACTGAAGGCCAAAGGATCTCTGGGGTGGGGGTGAGGGTTTTATTGGAAGTTACAAAGGCTGTAGTGACAGAAAATGAGCTGCTTCTTCCAATTGTTGTAGAAAACATAAAGGAAAAAAAAAGATTTTATCTTGATCTGAAAGCTCTGATTCAGGATTCAGGTCTTACATAAACACCCAGTTTCTACAATATCCCTGAGAGTCTTATGTAGACATACTGACTATGAATATATTTAGAAGATTCTATACTTTGAATTCTAGTCATTTTATAGGCTTGCAATTTGCAGTATGATTGTCTGCTGTGATTTTGTCTGTGTCATGAGATGAAGTTCATTGTCAGCAATATGGCCTAAAAAATTTTGGATGCTCAACTTGCCATGTTGCTTAACTGTACGCTGTAGGTTAAGTACAAATAAATGTAATTTTGAGTTGTAATATTCTTATAGATTGCTTGGACACAAGTGTGTCCTAAGTGAAGAAACATCTTCTTTTTCAATAGTTGAATGCTTAGATGCCATTCCATCCCCCAGTTTATGAGCTGCAATATTTGAAGATCTTATAACTAGATTTTGCCAAAGATTATCTATTTTTCCACATCTCTACCATCTGTATTATATGTGCATTATTATACACAAAGCAAAGAAACAAACAAATGAAAAACAGAAATTTATTTAAATTCAGAGGAACAGACTTTTGCTTATCAATATCGTCAAATGCCTGGGATTGGGTTTATAGAAATCTAAATTTAAGACTGATTTAAGTGACAATAACATATACAATGATTAAAAGTTTGAAGCCTGGGGTTCAAGAGCACTGACTGTTCTTGCAGAGTACTGAGTTTGATTCCCAGCACATGCATGGCAGGATAAAACTGTATGTAACTCCAGTCCTAGGAAATACACCATCATATTCTGACATCTGAAATCATCACTCACACATATAGTGCACAGACAAATATGTTCATAAAACACCAACAGACATAATAATTTTTAAAGAAACATGCTGTAGCTCCATGTTCTCTAGTTTATGGTCCTTTCTAAATGCCTGGCTACTCCATGCTCCTTTTGTATAGACTAAATCATATAGATCAATATTTCCTGCCACTCCTTTACAAAATACAAAAGTAATATAGTTTCCTTTGTTTAATAGAGTTTCTCCCAGGCTGTCTTCTGAGCCTAATCACTCCCATTATCCTCTCCATAATAACTATCTTTCTCCTACTTTTAGTTAAATCTCTATCCCTTAATCAATTCCTTCTAAGGTGTTAAAGGAAAGTCAGTCTTTCCCTTTAAGGTCCAATTCATTTTATCTTTCATTATTAATGCTCTTCTATCTTAAGGCTCAAGCATGATTCCCAATGTCATAGTGCTGTCTGCCCTCAGAAAGCTTTTTCTTGTAGAATAAGCGGGTATCTGCTCCTTTCCTGAACTGACCAACCCACCTACCACTATGTTTCCTAGCTACCATAAACAACATAAAAGGTCTTAAAATTCTTATTGTGTGAATGAGATTATAGATGATAGCATAGTCATCACTCTTTCTGAAGATAAGCGACTCTTGCTGAAATGGAATACAATTTCCTTTGAATGAATAGATAAGTAATGGTGTAGCTAGACACTCAGGAACAAAGAATGAACAAAAACACTGGAAGATTAGAGATCAGGAAGCTTTGGTAAGAGATTCACAGATTTATTCCTTAAAGTTGTATAGAACATAAGGGAATCTGTGCACTGAATGGATACTCCCCAGGGCTATCAAGTCTCTTAGTAGTCACATGAGCAACACAACAATCTACCACCTGTGTTGTTATTGTTTAGCCTCTTCTCCTTATCACTTCATATTAGAAAAATGGACTTCACAGAGATGAAGACACAGCATGAAGTCAGAAACATAGATGTATCACTAGGCTGAACCTGCTGAGTACTACATATGCCATCAAAAGAAAAGACACCACAAAAGACTCAAACCCCAACTGATAATTCATAGCATGTCAGTTATGGGAAATCCCCTTAATCCCTACAGAAAATTGATTTATTCTCATTGGATAAGAGATTAATCTATACACTATAGAATAATACAAATTTCCCTTCCCTTCTCTGTATATTAGTTCCTTGTGGAGTTGTCAGATGTCCTATTCACTCTATAGTCTCCAGCATTATTTATTCTGGCCAATGAACCATTTTATAAATGACATAGGATATGTGGGTGTATTCTTGAAAGGTGAAATATCCTTTTCAAGAAGACTACATTTAAATGTTCTTGAATCTGAATAAGACAGCTAGGGGTGTGTGAATTGCAAACAAAGCATCAATGTCTAAATCCTGTACTCAAAAGGCTGAGGCAGGAGGGTCATGTGTTGGAGAATACCCTGGGCTACATAAATAGACCTTTTCAAAAAAAAAAAGTTGGAGCTATACTGTGATGCAATTAAGGGGTTGAAGTTTAGAGACCAGCAACATAATTTACTGAGATGCCTGTCACTGATTTCTACAACTTCCTAAGTCTTTGAACCCCTACAAACTACAAATTTCCATGCATTTCAGTTGCTTTTTCTAGAAACCAAATGAATAATAAATTACTTTGGGGACTGTTACAATAACATATGCCAATTTAAATATTAAAAATTTATAAAGTTAAGAATCTTATCTTCAAACTCACTAACCCTGCAGACACACTGAAGTTATTAAGAGATCACAGACATGGAAGTCAAGAGAATTCTGATCACTTGCTATTGTCTTATGAACCATGGAGGCATTTGAATTTACCTTTGACACTTAAGTGACATTACTTCTGAAGATAACATAGATTTTCTCAAAGTCCTTACATTAAGGCTTACTTTGTCTTTTTAAGATTTACATAAATTGTTTAGCTTAATCATTGGATGCACCTGAGTCTGTAAAGATGTTGCTGATAGAGAATTTACTCATGAATTAGAAGCTCTTTGCTTGCCTCTCAGGGAAATTTATTTTCCCTCTTCCTAAACAACAGTGGAATGAGAGAGATTTCCCCAAAATAGTCACTGACTGCTGGATTTCTGCTTTAAATGCTTCTTATAGTCCTGTCTATATCACTTGGTTCATCTTTCACAGGCATCTCTGGCTGGGTGATATAGCATACAGCAACTTCACAGACTCTTGTATCTTGACATACGCCCCGAACCCACAGGGGTTTTAGCATTTCAAAAATATGTACCAGCTCTTACTCTATACTTTCTCAAAATGGCCTTATTGTTAAATCTTAATACATCAGATATTTGACTCTTCAAACACGCAAAACTATGCATACTTTTAATTTAGAAACTTTCCATCTTCGTGAGTCTCAAAGATCTATTTAGAAACTTGGAGACTGAAGAATTAATTGATTTTCTTCCTTCGGTTTAATTTTGTGTTCTCTTTTCTGAGATGTTAAGTTGGAAAACTCTTTAAAACTTAAATGGGGACCAGGCCAAAAATTAAGAATAAGTGACTAGAAAATGCGTGCAGACACTGATATCTACAAACTCTCTATTATCCACTGGCTGAAGTATAAAGCAGGATGCCAAAACATGGATACATAAATAGAAATACATATTAATAAGCACCAGGTATCTTTGTGCAGTAACCAGAAATATCTTTTTCAAGAAGACTACATTTAAATGTTTCTGGCATATTCTATATATACAGAAAGTAAATATTCTCAAAATAACCATTTTTTTTTGTTTTTGAATAGCCACCAGAATAGCTATATCATCATTCAATATGGAACAAATATTTTATTCATTCTTCATGGAGAGGACTTCACACAGTGGATTAAAGCCAAATATGAATCTTTCAAGCAGGAATGCTAAGTGTTCTTTTTATACATATAAAGAACTTCTGTATGATGAAAGGTGAACTCTTGTGTGGGGCGAGGCCATTTGATTCCTTTTGTGAGTGTTAGAAACCAAGTTTTTCATCTCTCCTATGTAGGCAATTTGACAGCAGAACAGGAGCATCAGTATAAAGGTGAAGCCCTGTGAGCTCGGCTATTAACTGTGGGAAACCTTGCTGTTAATCTAGGAACACAGAGAACACTTTGTTACTTACCTCAGAAATGAACCCTGTGCAGGAAGCTCAGAGAAAATATAGGTTTTAGAAGAGTCAGTTGCTGAAGCTAATGAAGATCTGCATGAGCAGACCTTGCTGAGCCTACACAACAACAGTGTAACAGTTTGAAAGAGGATGTAGGTCCATGTAACACAACATTTGGACCGATGGCAAAAAGGCTATGTCCTCCCCTAACATGCTCCATGTTGTATGAATAGTGTTTTCTTAGGCTGGGTTTTGTCCTTACAGAATCAATTTTGCAAGCAGTATTTGGTTCCTTATGAAGGATGTAGAAAAACTCTGCTTCTGAGTAAACCTACAAGCTACATCCATCTGTAACCATCTATTTTATACAAACTGTCAATGTATCAGGGTGAATTGATACTGTGACATCACATGGGCATGCTGAAATCATATCTGTGAAACCAGGCCCCATGTTGGACATATCAGTTCAAGGAAAGATTATGACTCCTTTACCTGGACTCTACGAAATGCTGAACACCTAGAGCTGTGATGGCAATGACCTCTATATTTGACACCTGTCATTTGAATTCGTGTGTGTGTGTGTGTGTGTGTGTGTGTGTGTGTGTGTGTGTGTGAAATACTAACAGGCTGAGAAGTTCCTATCATCTCTGGGACTGCAAGGTGGGACTGCAAGGCCAGTTGACTGCCACTTTCTGGTCCACTGACTCATCAGTTAGGACCTGGTCCACTGGATCATCGGTTAGGACCTGGATCTGCTTTTCCAACCCAGTCCTATCTGTTCATCTCCATAGCTGTGCTGATCTTCACTCTCAAATCTGGACTCTCCAGTGGCCTGAAATGGGCCACTCCCCTGAGGCTGGATGACTTGTGAGCTTATCAACAAAGATTTGATTTACAGTTCAGTTAGCCCATCAGTAAAACTTCTTGAGCTCTGGTGTGGCCTCTTTAATTTGTATTCATTCAGGAAATCATGTGTCTGTATGTGTATACATTTACTATGTCCTTTGTGACACAAGATGATATTAACAAGATTAAAAATTTTCAAAAACCTAAGTTTGGTTCAGCCAGATTGCTAAGGTAGTTAGGGTTATCTGAAAAATTGCTGCCATTAGAGCCACTATAGTTTGCCAATTTATTGTTATTCAGTAAATTCTGACATTATTAAAATCACAAATGTCTCCGTCTACATTTGTGTCATCATGCATTCACAACACTTGACTCTGTGGGTTTCAGTTCTAGAAAGTATATGACTTGTGTTTCTTACTCCATAAAAGGGTACTGTTTAGTATTACCCTTTTATCCCTCAGGTATGCTGGTATTTTCTTCTGACATAACATGATCCCCTGTTTATTACCACCTTGGACTTGAAATCATTGTGGGTTAGTAACCACAGCAACTAACTGGACAGTGAAATAGTAATGTAAGGGTCACAAGGCCCACTACACTGTGTAAGGAGTGGAGAGTTAACAGAAGAGGGGACTCAGTGATGCAGCTTCCACAAGGCCATTATCTATAATAGGGTGGGACTTTGTGATAACTCGGTCACTTAAGCACCCTCCATGTTTCAGTAAGTGGCCTTTGTACTGTAAGGAAGCCCATAAACTCATTCATTTGTTCAGCAAATTGGAAGCTGGTAGAGCCATTACTCTGTTTGCCACTGGTATCCTATCAGGGGTAAATAGACATTTGCTCACTGTTCTCCTGGAAACATTAATATGGTTTCTATCTGCAAAAGGCATTCTGATGTATTTTTTATCAAACAACAAATAAACAACATGAAGACTGGCAGTCAGCATTGCCACAATGCTGATGAAAGACAAAATTGGCGGGGCTGGAGAGATGGCTCAGCAGTTAAGAGCATTGGCTGCTCTTCCAGGGGTCCTGAGTTCAAATCCCAGCAACCACATGGTGGCTCACAACCATCTGTAATGAGATTGAATGCCCTCTTCTGGTGTGTCTGAAGACAGCTACAGTGTACTCATAAATAAAATAAATAAATTAAAAAAAAAAGACAAAGTTGGTAAGTAGCCTCCAGACTGAATTTCAAGACTCTTGAGTGTCCAGTCAGGGAGTCAGAACATTGTTTTCATAAGCACCCAGTGTTTTTATAGAGCCATGAGTTATTCAGTGTTCAAGGCAGGAAAGACAGATCAGAGAGAAGCTGGGAAACAAAGAAGTGGTTGGATTGCAAGAGAAACTGTGCATAGATAGTATAGGGACAGAAACAATAAGGCTTCAAAAGCCAAGTGTGATTAAAGGAGTTTCGTAATGAACAGAAGACTTAATGTAGATTTTTCTCCTTTTTTAAAAAGAGAATGGGACTGAGACAAGTAAGAATTTTCATATAATTTCTCTCTTAGTCAGGGTTTCTATTCCTCCACAAACATCGTGACCAAGAAACAAGTTGGGCAGGAAAAGGTTTATTCAGCTTACACTTCCACGTTGCTTTTTATCACCAAAGGAAGTCAAGACAGGAACTCAAGTAGGTCAGAAAGCAGGACCTGATGCAGAGGCCATGGAGAAATGTTACTTACTGGCTTGCTTCCCCTGGCTTGTTCAGCTTGCTTTCTTATAGAACCCAAGACTAGCAGCCCAGGGATGGCACCACTCACAATGATCACTAAATGAGAAAATGCCTTAGAGCTGGACCTCATGGAGGCATTTCCTCAACTAAAGCTCCCCTCTCCATGTTAACTCCAGCCTGTGTCAAGTTGACACACAAAACCAGCCAATCCATTTTCCCATAAACCCAGCTATATAACAAAAGTCTACATTATAATCTCATACATATTAAGAGGTATCTCAAATTAGGTACAATGAGCTCGAATTGTGACATCATAAATGTGTGCCAAATTAACTTCCATCACAAGGCCTACCTTTGCCAGCCATCCCATTGGAAAGGTAAGACTATTTGTGTTCATCCACTGATAGTGTTTGGATGATAGACTATTTTAAAACATGTCACATAGCTATATAGACCACAATGAAGATATACTCAGATTCAGAAAAGACACTCAAAAACTTCCTGCACTTAATTTCCCCAAATATATATGGGAAGATTTACCTTAAAGGTAAATGAATGACTCTAGTGACTGTACAATACTAATACTAGGATATGAATGTAAATAAGGAGAAATACAAAGATATAGGATCAAGATGGATACATGTATGTCATATAGGCAGAGTCTGAGATAGGATTATTTATATTCTAGGGATAGTGTATATAGTTTAATGTGGGGAAATTTGAGCATAAAGATTATTCTCCTTCGTAACACAAAACTAAAAGTAATATGAAAAATTTTTATTTGGCAGATAGATGTCAGTGCTCAGAGAGATAAAAAGTGGTCTTGCTCCATCATGTTTTAACCTCTAGTTCCATAACTTTTCGTAGTAACCTGTGTAAATCAAGATGACGGCCATTTGGACATAATTTGTAAAGAGCAGCGATTTGTAATCCCACCATGACCCAGAAGTGTATCAGTGACTGATAATATACAATGAGTTTCTGTTACTGCTGCTGCTGCTGCTACTACTACTATTACAAATCCTTACTTCTCTCCTTCCATTTTCTCACTTCCTCCTCTGTCTCTTTTTCCGTTTCTTCTTCATCCTCTATTTTCTCTTTACTGGGATTTTGTCATTTCCTCAAGTTATTTTCAGCTATGGTGATACATTTTTTAAAGATTCAAATTATGTCTCATAATTTCAACGAGTTAACTTTTTATTTTAACCAATATTGTTATTGTTATTATTTTAACCAATATTTTATTTAACCAATATTTTTTTGTGAGCACACATATCTTTACATATTTATCAGTAGTCCTTTGTCCACATTTACTTTTGTCTTTTATTGTTTTAATAATTGTAAATCTAATTATTTTTATTTCAAATGTAATAGTATTGTCTGTAATTTTTTTTCTTGGATATATTCTTACTGAAATTGTGTACTCATAAATAGTGGTTTTACTCCTCATGGGTTCTTAATTTTGTAAGTGGAACTTGTATTGGGTATTGCTTATTTGAAAGTCCTAAGTCTTCTCAACTAAATGGATCTCACAAGTTTGTCTTAGTTGCTTATTTTCAATGTGGTGAGACCTGATTGCTCATTAACCAGATAGGTCCATGTCTGAGTTTATGACTTCTCTGGGGGAAAATATTTTTCCATTATTATTCTTTGGTAAATTCAAAGTTTTCTCATCTGGGCTTCTTTCCTTCTTCTTCATGTTGTCTTTGTATTTCTCATTCTATGCAGCAGAGATTGTAACTTTCTATCCCTTTTTGTCCCCATTTAATATCAAACTAATATTCCCCTGTCATTTTGATGCCATTTAAGGCCAAACAACTTGGTCATATTTTGTAAGAGCAATGAATTGCTTAATCAATCATATATCAATTATCTTTTAAATTCTTCTTCTTAGAAATTTCCTGAGCTTCTTATTTCCTTAGATCTATTTCTTAAGGTAAAAAGTTATATTTCTTCACATTTCATACCTCACTTTTAAAGCAAATATTTGGTTTTCTTTCTCAATGTTTACTAGTCTACAATTTTGGAATCTAGTTTTAAAATGCCATGAAAGTCAGAGGCAATAATGTACTACATAGTCTCCTGCTACTTATAATGCCAATAACAATGGAAAATTGAGATATATTGTGTAGTTTGCTAAGTGGAATATATGTTCAAAGTTCTACTATAGAATCTATAGGGATAACATATTTTCAAATGGTTCAATGAAAAAACGAAAAAAAGGAAAGAAAAAATATAGCTCAAAATTAAAAGCACATGTGCAAATACTGTATTTAAAATGCCCAAAAATTTAGGAGAAGACATTTATTCAAATACAAGATACAAACATGGTCCTGAAAGATAACTTAGAATTTAAGAGCCCTTTCTGCTCTTCCCAAGGACCCAAGTTTAGTTTCCAACACCCAGACTGAGTAGCTGACAATTTTCTGTATCTCCTTATCCACAGAACCTACCAACTTCTTCTGGTCTTTGCAGGTACTACATATGGACACACATATAGATACACAAACACACAGACATTTACATACTCATATACACATACATACAGACAAACTTTCATGCACATATGTACAACACACTCAAACAAATAAAAATAAAAGTGAATAAAGAGACATAAATATTCCACATAAAATATATAGAGAAAAATGTAATATTACTGAACATTTTTGATAAAGTCTAATCAAATCCTGACTCTAGTTAGAATGCTGATTATAAAAATATGGAATGGTAACACATACAAGGAAGAAAGTTTGGGGAAGAAGACATACATCTATTCTGTAGGGATGTATGCCTCTGTATCCATTATGTTAGAAAGCATTGCATCTCATCAAGAAATTAAGAACAGAATTCCTATGTGATCCAGCAACCTCACTATTCAGTACCATTTATCCAAAGGAAGTAGAATTATATATTCAAAATGTAAATTTTTGCTCTTATTCACTGTAAGTCAAGATTTGGAATTACCTATGTGTCCATCTAAATTTTTTTTAAAAAAATCTCTTGTAATACACAAGGGACTGTTATGAAGTCATCAACTTTGCAAAACACTAATGTCATTGACAATATGCATTCAGCTGGTAGACACTGTATTAAATGAAAGAAACCCAGCAAAGAGCCAAATATCACATGATTCTATTGAATTTGGGGACTTAAAAAAACTCATCTCATTAGAAGAGGAGTGAAAAATATTACTTAGCAGAAACTGAAGAGACTGGAGAGGAGTTGTAGAAAGAAGTTGGCCAATTACACAACATTGTAGGTGGACAGAAAGGATGAGTTCTGGTGTCTAATGGGCAGCATGGTCATTTTTAACAACACTGCACTGTCTCTTTCAAAGTCACTACAGATGGCTCTCAGTTGTCAACCAAGAAAAGATGATATGTTAACTGTCTTGCATTAATCAGCACATGATACAAATACACACACACACACACACAAACACACACAGAGACAAATTCACACTAAGTACACAAAACATATACAATTATTACGTGTCAAAAATCCAATGGCACTAACATTGTTTAGTAAAAGTTACTTGATAAAATCATTTAATCATTAGGAAGACTAGAGTAAGGAACCCCAAAACTAAATACTAAGGAGTATGGTGTCCCTCCTGTAATTTCCTGGGAAGGTGGAGGCACCAAATGCATAAAGCAAGCTCTTTACTTAGTGTGACTAGCAAAATTATTGAACTCTGGGTGTACTTGGGAACTCCACTTCAATGATCAAGGTAAACAACCTACATCTGCTGCATGCACATCTAGAAACGTGCTTACACAAAATAGAGACCGAAATAAATAAGTTTGGTGGTAGCAAAAATATATGCATATTACAAAGGCTGTAATTAAGGCTGCTCTGTTATATTCCAGTTAGCATGTGCTGGCTTTGGGAAAGGCTTTTTATTTTATGCTATCATTAAAATCTTCAACTGTAGTCAGAATTTGGGCTGACCATGTTTCTGCATTAATTGCCTCATGGCCAAGATCCTGGTCTGAATCTGTACCTTTACCCCAGTCACCCTCTTACTGTCCAAATCTGTCACTCTGGAAGAAGTGAGGAACCCATTTTTTAGCTTCTCTCCTTTCTGTGCCCTTCCAGTGAGTTATGTTCAGTCCTCTGTGGGGCATTCTCAACAGTGTCAAGGTCCTTCCATTCCCTGTTAGCAATCCTTGCCTCGTCTACTCTCATCCAGATCCCTTGTAGTTGTCACAGAGCAGCTTGATGATCCTCTTCCACAAAGGTTGCTTCTAGCATTTGGGATTAAGTTCTATACACATATATGTCTCTATGATAGTTTGATTTTTTTTCTGGTCAGAAACTTGGCCAAAAAAACAAAAACAAACAAACAACCCTAAAAGCCCAAAAACTCTCTATGCCCAGTGGAATAATAGTGACATTTAGGAATCTGTGGTCTAATTTCCTGATTTTTGTTATTATTCAAAAATGGTATGTAAAATAGTAATTTGGTCTGGGCAGATGGCTCAGTATGTAAAGGCACCTACTACTAAGTATAACAACCTGAATTTCATCTCCTGAAGGAAGGTACTGACACTTCCAGTTCTTTTGACCTCCACACACACATATTCACACACACACACACACACACACACACACATGCGCACACACACACACACACACTAAATAAATAAATAAATAAATACACAAACAAACATATAAACCATAGTAATCTTTCCAGACAGTGAAAGGAGTTTATCTGAGGACAAGTCGAACTGCTGGAACTAGACTGCAGACAGAGGCAGCTTAGTAACCCAGAGGGTTAATTCATCAGGGGATAATCAGAGTGGTGTATATACACAGGCACATTTTCCAAAAGGCAGAAAATAGATCTGTCGTTTCACTCTGTTTTCTCCTTGACTCTAGTCGCATTGAGGAAAGCAGGTGAAACTAATTTAATGTTCTATTTAAATCTAGCAAGGTATTTTTGTTTGCCCAGAGCAAAATATCTCATGCAATAAATGCGTGTCAGGCCAGGAATAGATGATGACCAGATGAAAAGTTTGTCTGAATAGATAATAATCCTGAAAGTCCTTTGGCCCCTGTGGCTGACTAGTATAGGTTTGAGAGAGAGGCCTGGGCTTTACATCAGTGTTGATGTGCAGCTCCTGCCTCATGCTGACACCTCTGGAACACAGAGATCCTTGCAAATCAGCTCTCAGTACAGAGCAGACTTCCTGCTAGCATCAAAATGAGAAACAACTGGGATTTGGGCAAAGCCTTACTGTTGAAGAGGTTGATTCTCGAATATGCATAAATATACTTTATTTTTTAACAGATCAGACAAATTTGCAAGTGAAATCCTTTATGGCCTTATTTAAAAAGGGATTTTCATGAGATGGCATGTTCCCTTATGTGTGGAGCAGAATCTTTCAGTCTTCCTAAAATGGTTTGGCTCTTCAGTTTCAAATAAAAGTTCTGCCTCACAGGAATTAAGGGGACTAGCTATAAATACATGTACATCATGATCAACATGGTCTGATCTAATGGCCTGTAATGGCTATTCCTGGTTGTCAAATTTTTTTTTAATTGGATATTTTATTTACATTTCAGATGTTCTTCCCTTACCCCATATCGCCCTCTCCTGCCCAGGAACCCCCTATCTCAACCCCCCTACTCCTGCTTCTATGAGGCTGTGCCCCCACCTACCCCCCCCCCACTCACACCTCCCCATCCTCGAATTCCCACCCATAGGGCGTCCAGCCTTCATGGGACCAAGGATCTCTTCTCCCACCTATACCTGACAGGACCATTCCCCCCTTGTATATACAGCTGGAGAGATGGGTCCCTCCCTAAGTGCTCCCAGGCTGGTGGTTTAGACCCTGGGGGCTCTGGTTGGTTGGTACTCTTGCTCTCCTCATGGGGTCGAAAACCCTTTCAGCTCCTTCAGTCTTCAATCTAACTCCCCAATTGGGAACCCCATGATCAGTTCAATGGTTAGCTGTGAGCATCTGCCTCTGTATATGTCAGACTCTTGCAGACTTCTAAGGAGACAGCTATGTCAGGCTCCTGTGAGCATGCACTTCCTACATCCACATCAGTGTCTATCTTTGGTGACTGCACATGGGATGGATACCCAAGTGGAATGGCCTCCAGACGGTCCCTCCTTCAGTTTCTGTCCCACACTTTGTCTCCATATTTGCTCCCTTGAGTATTTTGTTACTCATTCTAAGAAGGACCAAAGCACTCCCAATTGGTCTTCATTCTTTATGAGCTTTATGTGGTCTGTGAGTTGAATCTTGGGTATTTCAAGCTTCTGGGCTAAAATCCAATAATCAGTGAGTGAATACCATGTGTGTTCTTTTGTGCCTGGGTTACCTCACTCAGGATATTTTCTAGTTCCATCCATTTACCTAAGAATTTCTTGAATTCATTGTTTTTAATAGCTTAACAATATTCCATTGTGTAAATGTACCACTTTTTTTGTATCCATTCCTCTGTTGAAGAACATCTGGGTTCTTTCCTGCTTCTGGCTATTAAAAATAAAGCTGCTAGAAAATTGGACATATCATTACTTGAGGACCCAGCAATACCACTCTTATGCATATACCCAGAAGATGCTCTAACATATAACAAGGATATATGCTCCACTATGTTCATAACAGCTTCATTTATAGTAGCCTGGTTGTCAACTTACTACATCTGGAATGAATTACAATCTAGAATTGGAGGGCTTACCTGTGATCCAGATATTGAGGCTGGAAGACACAAGTTTCTGACCTGGATCTTGGCATGGAGATCTTGAGGCATAGTGTCCATGAAAAGGGTAGGGCCTGGAAAAGTAGTAGACTCCTTTAATCCCTGCAGACTAAGGCAAGGAGATCTCTGAGTTCAAGGTCATCCTGCAGACAAAGCAAGTCCCAGATGGTACACACCTTTAATCTAGGCCACATCTTCTTCTGTAGGCATATATAAGGACATTGGAAGAAGGAAAATTTACTCTTCTTCACCCGCTTGCATTTACTTGCCAGTATATCTGTTGGAACATACTTCTATAGAAGACCAGTTATAGAAACAACTTGTGTCTATAGAAACAACTTGTGGGACTGAGCAACTGCTAGATTCTTGGACTTTCCATTCACAGCTGACCATTGTTGGGATAGTTGGACTATAGACTATAAGTCATTGCAATAAATTTTCTCAATAGAGAGAGATATTTCATATGTTCTGTGACTCTTGAGAACACTGACTAATACATGACCAATTATTGTTTGCCATAGCACATCTATACAAGGACAAATCTAGAGTGCAAGGATTGAGGTTTAGAGTATATACTGTTATTGCCCAGGACCAGAGCTCATTTTCCAGCATGTCTGCCCACAGATCCTCAACTGTTAGCAATCCCAACCCCAGCAATCTGACAATTTTTTTCTGGTTTCTACCTGTGCTTGTACTGACATGTACATACATAGCTACACTCAGACATATACATGTATATATTAACTTGAAAAATAAAAAGAAGAATTACAACATGAAGACAAAACAGGAACAGAAACAAAACAAAAAAATCAGGGGCAAGAAGGACGAGACCACATAACCATTGGATGCTAACAGGGCCAGGATGTCAACTACCCAACTAAGGAACAACACTTTTATTTTCACTCTTGCTGGGTTTCAGCTACCGTCTGTCACAGGCAGTTTGATATACTCATAAGTCAAAATCCCGTTTTGAATAAATGACATGTGAAAGTGTTACTTGAAGATTGAATGAGGCAACAAGGAAATAAAAGAAAACTGGCAAACATCTCCCGAAGCAGAATTGTTCTTTAATCAGAACAACTGGAGACAACAGTCTTTCCAGGGTTTGGGGAATGTGCATACATGGCATTGTGGTCTTGGAGTCTTAGGAGATGTCAAAGGAGAGGCTTAAGGGATAGAAAATTCCGGATGGGGATCAGTTTTCCTGCAGCTTGGAAGTGGTAGACATCAGTGAGCTTGTCATGTAGATCTGTTTAGTAGAAGCTTCTATGGATATCATCAGTCAATTTTCCAGTCCAGAGCTTCTCATTCTACTTGAGGCTCTTAGGTAATGATCTCTTCACAAAAAAACAAAAAAATAAAAACAACAAAAACAAAAAACAAAACCACACATTTTTGTCAGTTGTCTATAAAAATAAGTCTAAAATCTAGAGTGTTTTCATAATCTGATGACAACTACCTTTGCAAGGTTATCCATAACTTTTGCTTTCCCATTTTATCATCCAGACACAATAGGAAACCTTTGTCTGAGTCGCTCATAAATGTTCACATCTTGTTAGGTTTCAATGTTATCTTTGTGGAGGCATTAAGTGTGTCTGAATAGGGCTCCAATCTCTCAATTAGCTGCTTTATCAGAAGTAGATATGAAAAGGTTAAAATCTATGAAAGTGAAGCTTACATGGTTTGGACTGAGATGGGGACTTTTATGCTGGAAATACCAGAATGAAAGCTGTGGCTGAATGAATGAAAGATCCTGAATGGGAGCGACATCTATCACTCTTCAAAGGCTTATTAGCTCATTAGAACTTCAGTAACTATGCAGGGGCTGGAATGTTATAGGACTAGACACTAATTATAGTTCATCTTGAGGTGTCCTCAGCCCCCTAATAGCCATTTATTGGTGGCCTCTGTGTCTAACCTAACATCCTTGAAACTATTAAACAAGACCATGGGGATGCATTAACTTAGCTTTCACCACTACAAGAGCTAAGGATATTGCTAGAGAACATCTGGGACCTGCTGCAGTTTCCTCTCTTTGCTGTAACTCTATAATCTGATGTTTCCCATCAGTCTCTTTGAAAAGTGTTTTGATTTATGATCACTTGTTCGGTTACTATAAAAGCTTTTTGAAAAATGTTACCAAGTTGAACATGCACCTAGAAGAAAATCAAAATCTGTGTTCCCACACCATGGCCACTCATACTTGAACCCAGAATAAATTCTTATCCATTTCAAAGTGGGAGCTGTGTTTTTTAAATAAACAAGTATAACATTTACCTTAACACAGAGATGGCACCCAGCTCTTAGATACACCCTTAGTAAAGACAGTAATAAATGAATCAAGGGAGACTAGAGCTGAGTCTTGTCAAAGGAGAACACTGGAGATTCAACTTCATATCTGAAACTGGTTACTGAAAAGCCTGGGGTGTTGGTTCAAGAGGGACAGTGACACGGATTGCTGGGAGAAGGGGTTCATTAGGAGAGTTATTAATGCCATGGACAGACAGGCAGACAATAAACATGGTCCAGGACCTATGGACGTTTCAAATCCTAGTACAAAAGATAAACATTATGACAGGGGTTCTTCAGGGAGGAGTCAGAGGTGATGTCATAGAAGTTATAGTTTTTTCACAGTAGGAACCTAGAGCAAGGTGTTCTGATTCTGTGGCAGGCTGCAGAGAAGAGTGAGGAGCAGGATGTACTTGATTTGGTGTAAACTCACTTCCTTGGGTACAACAGCTTAGCTATAGATTTACAGACTATGACCTCAGTATGATGCCTGTTAGCATTTGAATGATGGGAAGGATTTTGCAGGCTTTGTAGCCTGAGTGGCAGTCTGGTCTGGATTCTAACACTGCATTCTTACAGTGAGGTGAGGTTCATATTGGCAGAAAGAAAGGGAGGAATGAGAAAGTAGAGTGTGTAGGCAGTTTGAATAGGAACACTGTTTTGAATAATTTTATTGTTGAAATAAATGGGACAGTTGAGACGAGTATACCAAGCTTTGGGATGGGATTAAAAATCCTATTCTTTAGTAAATTTTCTCAATATTGCATTAAAGTTTCTCTTTCAAGCCATTCCTAAAAGCCAGAAAATACCCTAAATCTAGCTGATTTCTGGGAATTCTGAATATGGGGAACATTTTTTTGAAAATGTATATTTCCCCTGAAAATAGATATACAAATTGTTTCTTTTATGTGTACTTTATAAAAATTCCAAGAAATATAACTAAAACTGTAAAACCTACATAAAAATTGGCATTACCATTTTTTGTAAGAGCTGCACAACTTTTTACATAATATTTAGAAAGCTAAATTGAAGATACATTCATGTTCAAAACCATTTTAATAGCTAGTAATTCAATGACTAATAATTTGAAAGAAAATGCCCATTTATAAAATAGTTAAGTGTGTAGAAATAGATTTTTAAATGAATATTATTTATTTGTCTTCATTGCACAATGAGGTATATATAGTTTTATTCATTTTATTTATAAGAAAATGGTCTCTTAGATATTAATTAGAATTCCAAAATTTACATAGCAAGTTATAGAAAATTTAGGACTCAGAATCAAAACCTATCTGAAGATATAAAACCACATGTCTCAATTGAATCTAAGTATTTTCCAGAATTCTTGTATTATTCAAACAAGAGGTCTAATTTTAATTAACTAATTAATTAATTAAATTATTTAATTAATTGGGCTGGGCATTCTAATATAAAAAATTATGTAAATGTTTGTAAAGATTGCTCACTGTGTAAAGTACATGTTGTATAAACATGTGAACCTGAGTTTACACACCCAGCATCCAGTAAAACAAAAGAAAAGCCAGAAAACAAAGAAAACACACACACAAAATCACATGCCACCATTTTTCTGAAAAGCCATTGCTAGGGGATGGAGAATAGTGGATGGAAACAGACAGACCCTGAGGCTGCTGAGCAGCCATTCTAGCTAAAGGTCAATGTTAGGTTCAGCGAGAGATTGTTCCAAAAATAAGATAGAACAGTGATTGACGAAGGCATTCTGATGTAATACTCTTGGTCTCTCTACAAGGGCTCTATTGGGGCAGATGCAGATGTTGAACTCTAAGTTACCTAGGTGTGCCTGTGTGCTGCCATGATTCCTATCATGACAATAATGGACTGAACAACTGAACTCTAAGCCAGCTCCAATTAAATGTTTTAACTTATAAGAGTCCATGTAGTCTATTAATATTGAGAGATATTAAAGACAGATGGTCATTATTTCCTGTTATGTGTGTTTTTGTAGGTGGCATTATGTCCATGTGAACAAGCTGAAGGGCCCAAGCGAGGATGCCTCAATCCCACTTGGGAGGGAGAAGGAAGCAATCACAGGAGAGGGGTGGTGGGTAGGGAGGGAGGGACCTGGATGGGAAAGATGACAGGGAGGGGAAGAGGGGAAAATAATCAGGTATTGGAGAGGAGGATAGGACAGAAGCCCTGAGGGCCAGCAGAAAGAATCAAGACAGGCAACTTCAGAAGGTAGGAGGTGGCAGGACCCTCTAGACTGTACCAGAGACCTAGGAGGTGAGAGCCTCTTGGGACTCAAAGGGATGGACCTTAGAGTAGAGAGAGGGAACTTGTAGAGTCCACCTCCAGTAGAAAGACAGGGCATCAAACTCTGACTCATAATTGTTCCTGTCTGAAAGAACTACAAGAACCTGAGGAAAAAGAAGGAAAAGAAGGCCCAAACTGGGATCCAGATCACAGGGAGGCCTCAAGGCCTGACACTATTTTTGATGCAATGGTGTGCTTACAAACAGGGGCCTGTCATGGCTGCCCAACAAGCAGCTTAGAGAGTCAGATGTAGATATTGACACCTAACCAATGGACAGAAGCTGGTGACCCCTGTGGTTGAATTAGGAAAATGTTGGAAGAAGCCGAGAACGAGGGAGACCCTATTAGAAGGCCAGCAGTCTCAACTGACCTGGAAATCCAGGATCAATTCAGACAATGAGCCACAAACCAGGCAGTATACACCAGCTAATATGAGATCCCTGGCAAGTATACAGCAGAAGACTGTTGAGTCTGGACTCAGTCAGAAAATAGACACCTAACTCTCAAGAAAATCTGGGCCCCAGGGAGTGGGGAAGTCTAGTGGGGTAGGGATGGGGGTGGAGGCATCCTCTTGGAGATGGGGGTGGGGTGGGGAGGAGGAGTGGAAAGTGGAATCATTGGAGGGTAGACAGGGAGGGGGATGAAGTCTGGACTGTAAAAAGGATTGAAGAATACATTTTTTAAAAAAGAGTTTTGCTGTAGTAATGGTATCTTTTCACAGCAATAGAAGCTTACTGAGACAGAAGTCAGATACAGTGGACAGGCATTCTTATCAAGTGAGGGCTGATTTAGAAAATGAGTATGCAAGTCCCAAATGTTAGAGCAACCCAAAACATTAATGAAATCATACTTGGAAAAGAAATAGAGAGAAACAAAAGCAAATAATAATTCAGAAATGTGGTTGACTGAAGGAATTGCATGACTGCACTCTGGTAAGCTATTTTTCTACAGGGTGAGATTCTGAGAAGAAAACAAGCATTATCTAATTAAAGGGCTGATTACTCCATTCATCTCTTTGCAGCATGGATTAGTGTGAGCCCACCTTCCTAGCGGTGGTCGATGACTTCCCCTGGCTCAAATGCTGTTAGATTTTTCACCCAGGCCAGGGATTCTGTTTTCTTGACTAGGGGATCATTTCTTACTCTAACAATAGCAGAGTGCTGTTAAGTTCTAGGTTTTAATTCGGGCCCTGAAACTAACTAGCAATGTGATTTTAAGGACTCTTAGTTGTTCAATATTTTGTTTCATATTTATTTTTTCAAGTTTTGTTTATTTTTGTTGTATGTGTATAATTATTTTGCCTAGATGTATGTATGTGTATGTACCATGTGCATGCCTGGCTCCCTCAAAGACTTGTCAGAAGAGATTGTCAGATCACTTGGGACTAGAGCTATCCAAAGTAGGTTTTGGAAAGCAAGCTGCTGAGCCATCTCTTCAGCCTTAAGTGTAGTTTTATTAAATTTAAATGAGTTATGAGAATGACCAAACCATAGAAAACACTACATATATTAGTAACCAGTTCTTCCAAGCTATTTTGAAATTCCTTAATGGAATTGTAATCAAATGATTTTCCAATAAGTTATATTTTCAACTATTTATGATACCAGTTTCTTAGTAGGAATACATTAAATATTGCACCTTTTTCTAAGAGGTAGAGTTCTTTTGTTGAAATTAACTCACTTGTTTATGAGTTCACAATTATTTGAGATGCATTTGATGATTGCTATGTGCCTTTTCCATATAGACTGGAGATGATAACCCCTGTTTCCTTCTCTTCTGCCTGTGTATGCTATCTCACCTATGAAGAGCTTTGTTCTCGTTCTCCTGGATTTGTTTTCACAAATAAGATGGAGAGGAAGACATTGTATATCATTGAAAATATATTCCACAGACTCCAATGTGTTCTTATTCAGATCACAATTAGTGGTGCTATTTTGATAGGTTTGAAAAGTATGTTGTAGGGCTTCAGAGCCTCAAATCATTTCCATGAGCTCTCTGTTGCATGCTTACGGGTCAAGATGTAAACTCTCAGCTTCTTTTCCTGCTATCATTCCTGCCACTTCTTAGCATCAGCAACTTTAACCCTCTGGAACTGTCAGCCCAAATAAACCCCTTTTTCTGTAAGTTGCTTTGCTCAACTTTACCGTAGCAATAAAAAGGTAAACAACTAAGCAGCTTTTAAAGTAACTGCCAGCTTTAAACTCCTCTTTCTTGTTTGTTAAGTTCCATGTCAGATGTTCATCAGTAGAAAGCCCAATATAAAGTGAAAGCCAAAGATAGACCCATGATAAGGTTATAACAAACATAGAGGGAGACTTAGATTATCCCTTCAAATCTCACCTTAATGTGATAAACGATAGTGTCTCCTGGAACAAAGTAGGAGTAACCCTGGTCCATGAACACAGTTTCAGCTTTCCTCATTTCATGTTCTAGCATAGAAACAAGTTTATGAATTCTTCCCAGGAACAGGACAACAATAATCATAAACCAAGATGCTGCTCAAGTGGATTGGTGGAAACATCAGGTTTCCGCTAAGAAGACAAAGCTAAATAAGTTATGGGCCTTTGATGTTAACCCTTAAGATTCTCAACATTCTTAACCCTTTGATTTATGGAAATCTGGGCTTATATGTTAGTAGCAGTATGTTATGGTTGACAAAGAGGTAGGCAAGAAATGATTATACAGGAGATTAAATGTAGCCCAAGATAAATTGCAAATAAATGTTGAATCTGCAACTTTCCAACCTCTCCACAACCATAAAGTTCCAGTCAGTTAGCCTGTGTATATATTGCTTCCTTCCAGTAGTTCTCATTTTTACCATTCTTAAAGGCAGCTAACCACAGAAGCAGTCTTTGCACTCAACCCCTTAGCTGTCACATGGAAAAGAATTATCAGTGAATGCAGATCCTCAGCATACGACTTTGAGAAATGATACAATATTACTTTAAACCACTGATGATTAGGGCCCAATTTGCTAAATAGCAGAGATGCAAATCAATGCTTTTTACTGAACATTGTAAGTAGGACATGTGTGATACCCTCATCTCTAATGATTAAAACACACCTGGAATACAAGATGAGATGCAATCAGTGGGAATTTGTATAAAGGAGGCTGCTGTACTAGTTTCTGTGCCTCCCTCCAATGAAGGCAAGTTCCATCACTCAAATATGGGAAAAAATCCAGAGATTAGTAGCTTATATAAAATAAATAAAAGTGTCAACTTTTCACATATCAAGTGAACTGGAGTGGCTTCTTGTCAGCACATTCACAATATATGTGAATAGCCAATTGCTCATCAACATATTGTTTGACGGATGTGCAATGTAACCAAAAGAATGAGTCCAGTGCTCTTCCGTATTATAAATCAGAAAACAAGAGTAAATCAGGGGTGCCCACAGAGAACTGTCATGTGTCCAGCAGCTGTGAACATTGGAACAGTCCTCAACCTCCTGCTAACTACTTCTTTACTTGGTATTGCTTTGTTCCACACACAAGTAGAGAAACCGATTATAAATACATGACATAGATAGACTCAAAGCATTCTTTTGCAACAAAATCAAAGGCACTCAGCTGTTGTTGGAGCTAAGTGTTCTAACCTTAATTGTTAGAGCTGAGGACATTGCTCATGTCCTACTGTTGTTCCGTTAAAAGCATTGACTTGTATCTCTGCTATTTAGCAAAATATTCTGTAAACAGGAATGGTTTAAGTAATACTGTATCAATTTTCATAATTCTGCATAGGGACTCCACTTTTCCTAAAATCTCTCAACATTTTATTTATGGCTAATCTCTTACGTCATTGTTCTAGCTTTATTTCTATTGCTGAGATAAAATACTCTGACAAAAAGCAATTTGATAGGGAAATGATTTATTTGGATTACAATCCAGGTTATAGCAAATCAAAAGTGAAGGCAGTAACTGGAGGCAGCCAGCTACATTACATCCAAGAACAGAGGCAGAATACATAGAAGCTTGCCTAAAAGCCGGTTTTTCCTATAGAGTTCAGGGCCCCAAATCTGGGAATGGTGTTACTTTATTTTCAGTCTGGGTCCTCCCACATCAATTAAAGCAAGTAAAACAGTCCCTCTCTCTTATGACAACCCACTGGGCAACCTGATTTAGACAAATCCTTTCCTAGGTGATTTTATGTTGTGGGAAACTGACAAAATTATCACATTAATAGTTTCAGATTCTTGTAGAGCAGATTTATGCTCTAATTTTCTATCATATCCTTTTTCTTATGTATTTGTTTTACTTTTATGCAGATTTTGAGACCTCTGATTTCCAGTAAAACACCCAAAATGTGGTCTTCCAGTTGGATGCAGAACAGCCCTCCAGTCTGCATATTTCTTGTGGCACTTTCCTGCCTGCTTTCAGTCCACCCCCCAGAAGATTTTCCTTGTATTCAACCACAGTCATTTTTACAGATTTCTTTCTTAGCCCTCATTATACATCTCTTGCTATGCTCATCTTCGGAAATGGTGCCATGGCAACTTGTGAGTTAATAACTTCTATGCAGAAGATGATCAGGTCTGCCAGTATGTACATCACTCTCCAAATCCGGGGAACCTTATTGCAAGTTTCACCCACACCTTAAACCTACATGCTGAGTGTGGGGCTCCGAAACATACCCACATACCTCTATAAACTAGCTTTTCTTTTTACTTCATTTAGTATAATAGTCTATTTTTAAAGGGAACATTCTAGGCTTGAAAAAAAAAACGCATTTTTCTTCTTTTGGTTCTGTATCTATGCACATGTAAAACTGTAATCCAAATATTCTCAATTTGGACTCTGATATTGCTCAAACTTATCTCATGTCTTCACCACTGGCATCCTCATTAGGTCCTGTGCACAGGAGCTACACTGCAATACCACTTGCTGTAATACATTGTAACTTTACTGCCTCTCTCCGGTCTGAGCAAACTCCATGCTGTTTTTGTTAATCTTTCTCTACAGTCACTGTGTTAAGCCCACTAGTACTGTTCTTAGTTTCACAAATGAAACATAAAAGTTTTCAATTTGGCTTTTCAAGTCCTTTCTCAAATATTTTTATTACATTATTCCCACATATTTACTCTTTACTCTTAGCTAAAGGGAATCTGGTGGTGATGGTCACAACATTTATCACACCATATAAAGCTCTGTGTATATACCCTATCTTTGACCTACAAAACTCTTGCATCTGTTTTCTACCTAAAAATATATATGCTTGGCATGGTGGCATGCACACTTCATCCTAGCACATAGGAGGTATAGGCAGATGGATCAATGTGGTCATCTTGGTCTACATAGTGATCTGTAGGACAGACAGATGTGCATGGTGAGACAATGGCTCCAAAAAGAAAAAGTGTGTATTTGTACATGTGTATTTGTACAAACATGTATGCATGTGTGTGTGCTTTGTATATTTAAGCAATGGAGAAAATATAGGTTTTTGTCATGACATTTTATAATGCTGTGAACTCTCCTTTTTAATATTTTAACAATTTTCTACATTTCAAAATAATCTATTTATTTATTTTTGTTTTATTCATATGAGTATTTTGCCTGCCTGAAAAATGTGAGCACAGTGTACATGGCTAGGACCTATGGAGGCCATAAGAGGGCATTGGATCCCTTGGAACTGGAGTTATAGACAGTGGTGGCCCATTACATTGGTCCTAGGAATACAATATGAGTTTTGTTTGTCTTAACTGCAGAGCCATCTCTCCAGCCCTTATGTGTCTACACTTTTTAATAATAGTGATGATAGTTGCCAGTGTTTATATACTAGACCTATCCAGTCTTTCCACATGGCTTTAGGGTCCTTGAAGACAAGTCTGTGTATTTCATTCAATGCTTCATTCAGTGACTTTAGTGGCTTGTATAATACCTTGCCCATTGTAGTTTTGTGATGTTTGTTAGCTTGCAGTAGACTAGAGTTAAGAGACTCACATGGGGATCGAGCATATGACCTCAGCCTCATTATCACTGAAGCCTAGCCACAAGAAAAATATGAAAAGTGGCAGACACTCCTGTTACACTTAAGCTTTAATTAAAGTGCATTTTAATTCTCAAGACAAGTTCCAGTTTAGTGACCCCGAAGAGGAAAAAATGTCCCCTATTCATTAACTGAAGAGGGATAGATGCTAGAAATTTTTATTTTAAAGCATGCAGCAGTGGCCTAGACAAACTGCAAACAGAACAAAGTACCCAGAGATAGATTGAGATAAGGGGAATCATGAAGCTTTCTCAAATTAATTCATTTGGTGAACCCAAAACACTGCCCCTTCTTGCATTTTTGGATCTGCTTGAAGTACAAGGAAGATGTTTCTTTTATAAAATAAAACATAAAAGTGCTATTTCCAAAGAGCTTATGCTTCCCTTCACTGACTTTATGTGTGTACATAGTTTTTATCGTCTATCTAGAATAATTTATAATCGGCTTACTGCTTATTGTTCGTGACTTGCTCATCTTTGCCTCTCTATCACAAAACTTCTGTTCCTCTTTTCTTGGAATAACCTTCAGTTCTGCTAGTAACAGTGGACATGGGAGAACAGCAAAAATGGGTTCTAAATAGAACCTTTAGAGCTACATAGAGTCTCTGGAACTACCTCTTCACTCTACCATGACAACAGGAAATCAACCATAAACAACACATGAACTGGTGATGCTGGTGCCATGTTCAAACTACAAGACAGGCTAGACAGGGCACATAAGATGCAGTTTGGATATGAAATATTTGTTTGCTCTAATGGTTTCTATAAGAAACCTTTAATATTGGCTTTACTTTAATTTATTGATATTTTTACTGGCTTAGGATAGGTGTAAACTTTTTTCATATGAAACAGAAAGAGGCAGAGAAGATGAAGAGTAGACTAAAAAGATTAGAAAGAGTAATTACACAGTAAATCAGATAAAATATAATGTACATGTGCATAATAACGTCATAGTAAAATAGATTATTATGGGTAATTAACATATAACAAAAGATTAAATATATGTATTTCACACATGCACATAAATACACACACACACACACACACACACACACACACACACACACACACACTTTTTCAAAAGAAAGGAAGTGAGATTGTTTATCCTGGATATGATGACAAGAGAATTTAGAACCGAGGAAGATGACTCTAGATGCTGAACTGAAAACTTCCTCCATTATTTCTTTGGGAGGCAGAAAGACTAGAGTCAAATCTAAGTGTTTACTAGCACAGGGAGACTTACTTGTTTATTATATACTGTGTAACCATCCACAGATATTATCAAGAAATGTTAGAGCCCATCTACCACCACCCAAATCTTCAGTGTTAAAGAGAAAACCAAAGGCTCTAAGCAATGAAGATCCAAGCCAAGGAGGAATTTATAAACTATACCTTCCTTCTCATTTTCTCAAGCTGGTTTTGATGGTTTGGCTTGACCCTTCAGAGGTACACATAAATGAAAATAATACAATAGAAAGATATTGGAGACTTCCACAACCCATGAAATGGTAACAGAGTCTATTTTTTTTTCGGTCATTATCCGTATCATAGAGAATTTTTCCTGAATAGCTTTGAGCATGCTGAGGTGAATGTGAAGCTACAGATAGCATCAATGTACATTTAATTTACCTGGGATTAAGTTAAGTGCTACCAAAAATTTTGTGAAGCATTTAATATTTACTTAACTTTCAAAATTTAGACCTTGAAATCTTTCTTATGCTACGACAAAGTTTTTCATTTGTGGACTAAATCGTTTTTAAACGCTTGAGGTTTTTTTGTTTGTTTTGTTTCTAATTACTGAGAATGAAGGAATATTTTATGTGATGTGATATAAAAGTTATCAACAAATTTAAAATGCAGACAATTGAATTTATTAAAATCTAAAAACTGTTTAGTTAAAGTCATCATCTCCAAGGAAAAATAGCACAACAAAGAACATGTTTGTAAAACACAGACCTGACAGAGGATTTGTATATAATTCCTTTTAAATTAAAAAATTATATATTTAACTGTTATCAAACTCATTCAATTGCTTTCCTTCCAGTTCCTTCCATTACCCCCACCACTTCCTCCCAACCTGATGTGCTCATTGTTTCAAACCCACTGAGTATAAGAAGCATGATCATCCCTGATTCCTTCTAAGTTCTTGATTCTGATTTATGTCCAAGTGCAACTAACTGGATAATATTAGTCCTACTAATTAAATGGAACTTGCCAGTATGAATTTTTGTTAAAAGCTGCATATTATACATTGAAGCATGAGAAAAGACTTTATGATCTCATTCATCAGATGTCTAGAATCTTGATTGTCTTCAGAAATACGGTAAAGATGTTACACAAATTTCTGTATTTGTCTATCACCATTTTTTTAAATCACTGTTGCATTTCTTTCAGGTCCTGATAATTAAGACCATTCTACTTGAGTTTAGTAACTAAAACAAATTTGATGTCTATGTCTTTCTATTATAACCCTGACTTTTCTGCTAAAACATATTTGTTCATTCAGTCTTTGTTTTGCTTTCTTGATGAGCATACAGAACAATTATTATTTCCTAAACCCCCTGACTGGTCATTGTGCCCACATGTAATGAGCACTGAAATGTAGTATAAGCGATGCATGGCCTCTCATGGCTGGTACATAGCAGCCTCCTAGATGTACTCCTTTTCCTATTTAATTTCCAGCCCAGTTTATAAACATGAAAGCTTCATGGTGTTTTAAATTTAGAAGTTGGTGGGTCTATAAATGGATGGAAGAAGGGTTCTAACTCACCATATAGAATGAACACATTGGCCATGTCCACTGATTTAGCAAATATGGTTAATTTTCATTATAGTGAATTGTTAAGATTTCCAAGAGTATATATGATATTGCAGCTACTATCATCTCACTTATAAAATCACTGATTACAGTGACCCAAGACACTTCTTAGTGTGTCCTGGGATGTCATTTTCCCTCTTTCATGATCATCTCCAAAGGTGAGAGTCACTCATCAGTGAGTGAGAGATATTTAGAAATACAGAACAGTCAAATATCATAATCAATTTTAACCCACATAGTTTTGACAACAGACTTGAAATTCAATCGTTGTTTATTCATGCTCTACATATAAGAATAAGGTACCTCCAAGAATTAAACAATTTTTCAAAACCTCACTACTTAAGGCTGAGAATCGATATTCATGAACGATCTGGTCTTCTGCCAAAGTTCGGGCTCTTTATGCTATGTCGCCTTTTCTATCATGCGTGAGGAACCTCTAAAGAGCCTTTAATGTGCTTGCAACTCCAACCATCTCACTCTCAGCCGACATTGAATATCCTGCCACTGGGGAAAGATTTATGCCTTTCAATGTCACGATAGCATTTATGGATTCATAATAATAGGAGGGTCAAGAAAAATGTTTTCCTAAATTTGACTAATAATTTCCCTTGGACAACATCCAAGAGGTCGGTGATGATGTGCTCTGCACTTCCAAGGGCTGGCTGGCATTATACTGCTGTACTGAGGCTTGTATTAACATTATAAACTTCTGAATCCAAACTTCGATGAGAAAGACAAAATGCCAATAACTTACAGTAAGTTGGTAATTATCTTTCTTGAATGTGAGAACAAGTCGTCCTGGATGCAATGACATGTGACACACCTTGTCTTCACATTTATACCTAAGACAATGGGATCATCCTCCTTTTTCAGAATTCCATAGCTAGCATTTTCTTTGTGAGCTCTTCTCCCATCCTCTCCTTTTGCCAAGGAATATACTAAAGGAAGCTCTTACCATCCCAACAGTGAAAGACAGCTTGAAATCACTTCTCAGTGAAATACACAGGGAGGAATACTTCTAGACTAAAATATCTGTTGAGTTCTATGTGGCAGCTATAAACTTGATAAATGTTGTTTCAATTTATCTTAGCCATTGTAAAAGAAATTCTTTGTACATATTGCCATGTAATCATTAACAAAACGCACTGTAATTTTCCTTTGTTTTAAAAACCACTGAGAAAATTATGTTCATTATCTCTGTGTAAGGGACAAAGGAGGCTTACAACAGCTAAGTCACATACCAGGATTTTATAGCTGAATTAACAGAATCCAGAGTTCTAAGTCATGACTATCTGATAGGAAGTCAATGGAAAGAGAATGTTATGCATGACAGGGTTGGGAAAAATACAGAGACGTACTTTTCCAACTACATAGAAATAATACCTCAATAGATAAAACTACAATTCACAAGTGTATGTGTCATAGGTGTTGATGACACAGGAGTTGATACAACCTAGATGCCAAGCAAAGAGGAATGACTGAATAATAAAATGTAGATTCCATTGAATGTCATGAGCAGTTAACAAGGAAGCATTAAATAGATACCCTCATGTATTAATAAACACTTCTAAGGAGGAACGAATGATGGGTGACATTTCCTGATGGTAATATGCAAGTTGCAAGACATACATACACACTATTTCCACAATATATGCAAACAGTAAATCTATCTTCCCTTACCTCAGAATAAGACTTTTTTATACAAGGTAGTATATTTATACTAAAATAAAATAAAAAATAATTTAACAAAGAATACAAAGAAAATAATCACTTCCCAAATCACTTTTGTGATTTTATGAGACAGTACAAGAAAAAGGGGCCAGAGAGGTTGCCATGGAGAAACCCATTTTTCTTTAGATAAAATTTGTCTATATGGAGCTGAAGAGAGAAAGAACTCTCTGGGGGATGTAACCTACATACTGGAAAGCATACAAAAAGGGGAGATTTATATATTATGGTCTTGTGAAGATAAGTTTGGAGAAGCTGGTTTATGAAAGCATGTTTATAGATGTAGGTGGAGCCTGTTAGGAAATTGCCTTCAGAGGCAGAAAAATGTGTCAATATGTTTCAGAAATAAGTGAACTAGGGCTTGAAAGTTAGCACAGTGGTTAAGAAAATCTACTGGATTTGAAGAGGACTGGAGTTCATTTCCCAGCACCCACCCAAAGTGTGACGCACACAACACTGTGGATCTCTTGTCTCTGGACTCCAGAGGCCCAAGCGCTTGTTAACACCTATTCAGACACAGTCTCTCTCTCTCTCTCTCTCTCTCTCTCTCTCTCTCTCTCTCTCTCT
>NW_021604591.1:9628504-9675495 GCF_004785775.1 Grammomys surdaster
CACACACACACACACACACAAAATTTCAAAATAAAAGCAAATATTTCTTTCAAAGAAGTTAATTGATTGATACATATCTAAAAGCAAAGTAGTGCAGTGGTTTCTACATCTGTCCAAAAGTCAGAGTAGAGGTTCCCACATCAAAAATTCTTCTGTGGAAAAATTACTATAACTCAAGGAAAAATTGTCTTGAGTGTCTTTTAGACTCCAGTTACCCCAGTAGGAATGATTCTATGACACAATGTGTTTCTCTGACTAATTTTGCTTCTAAAATTTCAATCACTGTAGATAATATATATATATAATTTTATTTTGGAATAATTTGAAAGTTTGTTTTGCCCTTTAACAATTTCTGTCATTAAACACTGAGATTCCTAAATCAAACATACCAACATATTACAGGAGTACCCTGAGATGAAACCAAACAGGCTAATACCAATCTCCAGTAATAAAGCTAGTCTATGAAGCTCATAGGAAATTAAGCCCATCTAAGTTCCAATTTAAAGATATAGTTTCTGATACAAGAGTTTTGTTAAGTTCTGCCTCGTGGCGTTTTAAAGGAACTAGCAGTTAGTAATATAAACTTTAAACTCGGACTGTCTGAAACTGCAGATCAGTTCAGGTGTTTATTAAGTAACCTTAGAAATGGTAAGCTCCTCAGTGATTCACCTGTAATATAAACTGAAGAGTTTCCCTAAAGAAAAACCCTGAGGATTATATACTGAGAAGTCACTCAGGGGGCTAACAGAGTGCTTTGCATATAGTAAGCTCTCAGTAGGCATTAGGCGTCATCCTCAGTAACGGGAAGGGCATCAAGTCCACTTTATTTTTAATTTTTTATTATTATTCTTTAAACAATTTTTACAGTTCTGTCATTATTTCTTTCCAGGTCTGCCCTCTGACAGGTCCTCATCTCATTCACCTTCCCCCTCCTCTCCAAGAGGATGTCCTCACCCCACCCCAACTGCACCAGACCTTCCTACTTCCTGGGGCCTCAAGTCTCACTTGAGGATTAGGTGAGTCTTCTCTCACTGAGGCGAACCAGGCAGTTCTCTGCTGTAATGGGAAGGTCATCAGGTCAACTGTAGTTTTATTTGATGCTGATTTCAAGATTCCTAAATCATGGCTGGCTGCCTGATTTAGCTTGGATTGTTCCCACTTGCTAAGTCTTTCTGAAAGTCACTCTATTCCTAAAGTGATTCTTGGACAGCATTATGGTTTTCTATTATACTATTTTCTAAACTCTTGAATTTGGCATTGTTTTCGATTTTTAACAAAGAAGACCTTGACCTATTTGAATGCTTTAGAGGAGTTTGGCCTTGTCTTTAAATCCAGCCCTTTTGTCTGGGTCTATGTATCTGACCAAGGGACTTGTCTGGAAGCTTCACCTTATGGCTAATGAGGAGTTTTTGCTTCTTTTGCTTCGAGTAGCCTGGAGCTTTACATAGCTTTGGCTTTTCTTAAAGCCAAGGTCATCCAGGACCATCTGAAAAGGATTATGTGAGTATTTATGTGTAGGAGCTATATGGTCTGTGATTGTTAATCGTTACTGTCAATTTGACTGCACTGGGACTCACATACAGACACCACATATGTAGTCAGTGTTGGCATTGTCTTTGGGGTGTTTATAGAGGTGTTTAACTAAAGAGAAGAGATCTACCTCCAGAGGTAATGGAGCCTTCTTACTAGGGTGGAAGACTAAATGAAAAGCAAAAATAGAAGAAGCCACCAGCACCAGCATTCTGTACTCTCTATGTTCTGATTTTGGGTAATTTGTATCCAGTTGCCTCTTGTCCCCACCTCATGACTTCCTGGCCATAATGGACAACATGAGCCCAACTTCCTTGCTTAAGTTATTTTCATAGGACCTTTTTGTTCCTGTTAATTGTTTTGGTTTTTGGTTTTTGGTTTTTGGTTTGTTTATTTGTTTTTTCATAGCAATAGGAATATGATTAATATATGGTTCCTGTCAAACTCTTAAATATGGTCTTTGTTGTGTCAACAAATGCATAGAGAGTTTATGAAGTAATGTGTGTTCTAATAAAACTGAACTTGGCAAATAGGCGTGTAGAAGATTTGTCTGGGCTCTAGTTTTTACAGTTACCAAACATTCAGTAGCCTTGAGCAAACCTGTACTAGGGCATTGACTCTAGTGGCCCAAGGTGAGGCATGGGCCACAAATAGGACAAGTTTCCCTATGTGTTGCTTCTTCAGAACATCTTTAGTAAGATGTGTTTTTACAACACTTAGGTCACCTATTTGTCTGTTTTCTGTCAGTCACACAGACTCACATTCTTAAAAGGAATGAAGATCTACAAGCGACATAATCAGAGCTGTCACTGGTGGTTAGGGATTCCAGAGAGAGAGAGAGAGAAAGAGACAGAGACAGAGACAGAGACAGACACAGAGAGAGACAGAGAGAGACACAGAGACAGAGAGAGAGACAGAGAGAAAGAGAGAGAGAGAGAGAGAGAGAGAGAGAGAGAGAGAGAGAGAGAGAGAGAGCAAGAGAGAAAGGGTTCTGTACATTTTCAGGATCCCAAGTTTGCCTTCTTAGCAGGCACCAGGTGGAGGTTAGGGTTTCTCATCACCAGAAAAAAAGTAAAAAACATGTAATCATCTCAAATTGGAAGAGACTTCTAGAAATGTACCTCAAATATGATGATGGTAATTTGAACAGAGAGAAGCAAAGCTCATCTGAGAGATGGAATTACTGGCCTCTGAGAAGCTCTTTGAAAGAGTTAATGGCAGAGTCCAGAATTGTGCAAGGGCCACCCCTTATGCTCAGTTTGTTTTCATCAGTGGTGGAACTACATTCTATTGTTTAAATGCCTTTATTTTCCTCATTAAACCAGTTAACTTTCACCTGAATTGTAGAGGTTTTATAGATATTTATGGGAAGTGTTCATGCATGTTTTCACATGTGGGGGAATGTTTTCATGTGTGAGCATGCACATGTGTGCAAGTATAAATATATATATGCATATGTACATGTGGAGGTGAGAAGTCGACATTGGATGCTATTCCCAGGTGTTCTGCACCATGTACTTTGAAGCAGCGTTTATTTCTGAAACTGGAACTTGCAAATTCATCTAGTCTATGTAGCCAGCTTGTTCATGGATGCCTCTGTCTACCCACCAAGTGCTAAGATTACAGGTGACTGCCATGCCAATCTGCCATTTACATAGGTGCCATGAGTCCAAACCTTTTCCTCACATTAGCCTGGGAAATGATTTATTCAATGATTCATCTCCCAAACTCATCAACTCTTAGTTTTGGAAATTCTTAGTTCTCTCAAACTTCACTCAACTGTAAAAATAAGCAAAACTCCATGTCTCTCCCTTCCTAGTACTCTTTATCTCTGCTGACTGTCTATATTCCATTTCTTTATTTCATACCACATACCACTTTACACTCTTAATATGGTTTTTGTCTTCATCTTTTCCAGCAAATTAGCTCTTGCTTAAATCCCTAGCAATATCACACTGTGAAATTCAGTGAGCATTTTTCTTTTCTCAGTCAACTCAATTCTATGCATTTGTTATAGGTGACCCTACCTTCTTTCTTGAAAATGCTCTGCTTTCTGAGTCACGAGAACAAGTCTGTCCCTTCCTGCGTTGACCTCTGGCCTCTTGTGCCATCATATGGAGCTTTACAGATCGTCTCTACTACACACATGCCATGAGAGTCCTAATCGAAAGTAACCAAAGAGAAAGTGTGGAAATACAACCATTTGTTTAAAAAGTCTCTGATTCTACTATATTGACAATTGATATGTGGTGATCTCAAGGCCATTTTTCCTTCTAGCATTAAAATTCTTACAAAGAATAGTCTTCATCACCCAGACAGCATGTGTTGTATATAAGTATGGCATTCTCAAAAAAAAAAAGATATTAAAGAGGAGTTTCAAATGAAAGCTATGACTTTGTTTCAATAGACAAAAACTCTTACATCAGTGAAACTCAATGAGATTGTAATATCCACTATTCCTCAGCCAAATCTTAAATCTTATTTTGATTTTTCTGCCTCTCTGACCTCTGACATATTTGTCAAAATTGGATTTTAACCATTTCATTCTTTGCTTTGGCTTTATGGCATTAGCTGGCATAACTTAATGAAAAGTTATAAACCAAAAGACTCTTAGGATAGGAGTGCCTGCTAATTCTGTTAGGGTCCAAGAATCCCTGAAGAAAGACACTGGGCTCAAATAGTATGCAAAAGCAAAGAGTGTTTATTCAGCTGACTTTACTGCATCCAGGGATCTCCCCATTCCAGAATGGAAACCCCTAGTTTGCAGGTTCAGCTTTTGTTGTCAGTTAGGGTAATTCCAGGAATGAGTATGTGCCCCTTGACCTTGATTGGTTAGCTCTATCTCTAGAGGTCTGACTAATTATATAATTGTTTAATCTCTGGAGACATCTCTGTGGGGTTGCTTATTTATTTAGTTACCTATTCTTCAGGCCAGATGACAAGGTGTCCTCTGATTGACTATCTGCAGTTGTGGTTGGCTGACCACAGGTTCTTCCATCTGTGTTCTCATTTTTGGGAAACAGAAACTTAGGCCTAGACTCCCAAACTGTTTGTTTGCAGTCTGTCATGGACTCAATCTTCTCAAACTCTACTCGGTATTTGTTCCCATAGACCTGATTTCCATGATATAATAGGATTTATAACTAAATCCTGCATTGGGGACAAAGGGACACAAGGCTCTTTGATGTGCATGCATTGAAAGATGTAATGTGGGAACAGGTTAGCTCAGCTATGAAACAACAAAGAAACATAGAATTGTGTTTTGGAAAGATCTTTCCAATAATTGAATTACCTCACAGAGGAGATAAAATCAAGCTACTTATTTTCCTGTCTTTGTTTCAGACATTCCATATCTCTTAGGCAAAAGTCCCATTTAATCTTAATTTTGAAAAATAATCACTATTTTTCTCTAAGAACTCAATTCTGGCTCTGACTATAATTGATTGTCTGATAATTTTATGTCTTTTGGATCTCGACTGAATTGCCTGGAAATCATCCAATGGCTCAAGAATCATGAAACAGAAGAGACAAACAATGACTCGATCTCGATGAGACCCATAACCATGTGCCAAGTGGATGGTGGCATTTAAGATAGATGGTAAATGCCAATTCTGAGGCCATTCTGTAAGAATTTTGTGTTTCCCATTAGAGAAATAATGAAGCCCCCGTCTCATTTGCAAGTTTAAAATTGCTAATCCAACTCTGGGGAGAAAATTGGGTGAATCACAAGTGACTATTGCTTAAGTTTCACATGAGTAAATACATTGGCTCTGTTGGTATTATTCAAGACTCAGAGCCACAAAATACATTTTCGTATCATTTATTTGTAGGAGAATGACACAATTATTTTCAGAATAATTAACTCCTCAGTTTAGTGACAATTATGTTCCATTATAATAATTAAAATCACACCCTGCTATTTGGATGAACTCAATAGAATAATGATTTCTTAGGGGAAGATTTAATCAGATCATTATTTTTTTCTCACGCATTAAAAATATCTGTAAATTATTTCAATTTATTGTACTATTGCTTAAGTTTGAATTTTGCTGTGGTAGTTAATTTCAGGTGTCACATTGCCTGGATTATGGAATACTAAAAGAAAGTATGTGGAGGGAGTTGTTTATTTTGTAAGGTATCCCCACAAGAGATTAGTGTGTCAGTCTGAGATTAATGTATGGAGCAAGATCAACCCTCAGTGGCAGCAAGCATTGTTTACATGATTAGGAGACTAATGAAGGACAGGAAAATATGCTTATATCACTTCAAACTTCCCCCATGAAACCTGAGGTTTCTAGGCCTTCTGGGATTAGGACTCTAAACAGGTACACCACCAGTCACTCTTCTCATTCTCAAACTCTGAGCTTCCCTAGTTCGGAATCCTTTGAATCTGAACTCAGCCACAGCATCAACACTGCTAAATTTCCAGCTTTCTCACTCTTTCATGGCTCTGCTCACCCTCCATAATCATGTTAGCTAATAACACTAAGAAATCCTCTTATATTACTAGATAGTTGTATTGACTCTGATTTTATAGATATGTCTGACAAATGCTTTTACTGTCTTATAGGAAGAAATATCACAGACAAAATCATGACAGCTCAAGCCACCCTTGAACCATCTGCCCATGAAAATTGTTACTAGAGGCGTGCTGGAGACTGGCAAGATTCAGAATTGGTAGCTGGGCATTGCATCAGGGCAACAGATGGCAGAAGCACCTGAAATCAAGTGGGTGGGAGCAGGTGGTGAAGAAGAGAGCAGTATTTCAGGGTCATGGTCCATTGAAAAGAGAGCTCCAGTAAACAAGTGGGAGAATGTGAAGAAGAGGTCAACAGCTCTCCAGAGAGGGAAGTTCTGAGAGCTTGCAAAGATGTTGTGGCCTAGGAAAATAGGTTGGAGTTCAGACAAATGTTCCTGCTCTGTGAAGAGGTTGAAATATAAGTCATAAACAAAGGGAGAAATGTACAAGACCAATTAGGCAGGAGTGGCAAAGAGCAGAGTTTGTCATCTTGAATATTATTCTACTCCACTTGTAAGCACATCAGATCCTAGAATCACAGCAGTGTCACTGCTAAGCCTGCTTCAGCGGACAGTATATAACTCTGTATTCTCTGTCTCTATGGAATATCTCATCTTGAACTATGACATTTACTGGATAAAAGATATAGTATGATTACTTAGATCCTCTCAGACATGTAATGAGTTCTTCAAAGGATAAATTTAAACTTGGTGTTTTTACACAAAAGGCCAAGGCAACAAAGTCTAGATGTGCAATGACCCCTTACATTTCAGTCAGCTGGTGCCCTGTGTGTCCTTCTGATTGGAAATGATATAGGTAGTTAGTAAACCAGAGCAACAAAGCTATAATCCCTAATCAAGAGCCAAACACTTACAATGGAAAGAACTGAGTACGTGTTTATTGCATGAAAATAAATGGGTTATCAAATAAGAGAATTGAAATGAATTCTGTTACTTTTGACATTTCCAAACTTTTTAGAAACTTGGCTGCAGGATGTGGGACTCTGACTCATAGCTCCATATCAGTTCCTGACTGTCTCTCAGACCACTTTTATTGTGTTACTTTCTAGATCACAGAAATTCAGTCAGAGTGCTTGTTCTGATGCTAGAACAAACTAACAGATCAAAAGACAGTAACCAGTAACGTAAGAATAGAATATGCAAAGTCCATAAAGAGGGACTAGAATTTAATTATGAATTAAGATGAGCTAGGAGTCACTTTAAGAAGTTCAAATGTTAGCCGGACGGTGGTGTCACACGCCTTTAATCCAGCACTTGGGAGGCAGAGGCAGGCGGATCTCTGAGTTTGAGGGTTCGAGGCTAGCCTGGTCTACAGAGTGAGTTCCAGGGCAGCCAAAGGTACACACAGAGAAAAAAACAAAAAAAAAATGAAGTTCAAATGTTAAACCCTAAAAGTACTAGTGTGACTGTTGGACAACTGTCCTGGGGAAACCTATATCTAATTTCTCCACTCTTTCTATATGTTTCTCATCATACTTTCACCAAAGCAATTCAATAGGAGCTAAGAAAAAGAAGGCAGCTTTCTTTTTTGCTCTTGACAAGTCAATGAATCTGATAAATACTTGGTGATAGGAAGAGATGGGCAAAGGATTTGCATATTTTCATTTTAGTGAAGGTGGGAAACGAATGAAAGTGTCTATTTCATTATTGGAAACAGGCTGTGAGTCATGGGATATAAGTTAACAGGTCCTGAATGTCTCATTACTCAATACAGCCAAGTTTCACTAATGTGAGATGTCACACTTGGGATGCCACGACAAATGATCTGTTCAATTCTAAAACTTAGTTCTACTTAAAACACCAAACCTGGAATATCGCCAAGTATTTGCATTTCATTTTTGTTTTCATTCCATATTCTAGTTCCTTGAAGTTAACTCTTTCAGTTCCTTGGGCTGTACTAGTCTGAACGTTTTATTCTTGTGACATGTTAGAATCTCTCTCTTTTTAACTAGTTGACCCAATTTGGACATCCAAGTCTTCAGCTTCCTGTAGTATTGCTGCCATTCTCCAGTCATTGTACTGTCACCATAAAACTTTTTCTGGTTCAGTTTTCTATTGCTTAATATTTTACAAAGTAACATCTCACTTAATGATAAAACACTGGTTACAAAGGCATGTTCCTCATTGTATTACTAACACCTAGCACCTTGGCTGGTAGTCAGTGCATGTTGGTTGAAGTGCTGGGTGAATAATATATTCACATCTTCCTTATATATTATGTGGTAAGAGTTCACTGTGGGTTTTGAAAGCTTTCAGATCTTCTTGGCATCACACTGCTGGAATTGTGGAAATTTCCTTCCTTCCACTTATCTCTTACTTCAGTGTAAAACCAAAAACATATATAGTATCTATGAATAGTCCTGGGAAAATATATATGCAAGTTACTGTGGGAAGATGGAGAATAACTATGTAATCCCTAGGGATAAGAAGAAGAAAGAGTCATTCATGAGCTGGTATAGATAGTGCAGATAGTACAAAAAACAGGTAGTATATAAAGCCGCAGGATAGGAGCAGACAATTGGCAATTTCTACTTTGAACAGTTTCCAATGACAATTCCTCTTTGGAAAGGCTGTATAGGGCAAAATATGATGCCTTGATGCAAGAGGGTTTCTAAAAGTAAAAGTGTAATGCATGGTATAAAAATATTTACCTGCAAATTAGTGTTACTGGAGTTAATGCTTCAGGCAGAAAAAGAATTGAATGAGAGTATAGCTATAAATGGGAGCATGTCACTGAAGACTGTAACATTCATGTGGGGAACCTTTTGTTGTTATTGTTCTGTGTATATCCATGTATACATGTATCTATGTACTCATGGGTGTATGTGAGAGTAGATATGCACATGACATGGTACATATGAGAGGTCAGAGGACAATCTCTTGTGGTGGGCCTGACCTTCTACCTTGTTTGAGATAGGCTTTCTTATTTACCATTGTGTATATTATCATTGTGTATATTATTTACCATTGTGTATATTGGCCTGTAAGGTCTCAATTCCAGGGACTCTCCTTCTCTGTCTCCCATCTTGCCATAGGAATGTTAACATAGGCTACCATGTATGACATTTCCTGGGTTCTAGAATCTGAACTCAGGTCCAGTAGTCTTGCACAGCAAGAGCTTTAACCATAGAACAATCTCTGCAGCCCATGGCATGGATCCGGAGTGTTTTAGTGTGGTTAGTGAAGATAAAGATACTTTGTGATTCAGAAAACTCTGCAGAGAAGTTGTGCATGCAAAGGATTAATCTAAGGTGAGTGAATCCAAAGAAAAGAAATTAATTCAAAAGGCTTGACCACAGGAATAAAAACAGAAGCAAAAAATACTGTCTAAATTTGGTGCCTGAATGGCAAGGGGTCAGAAAGTTATGCTGCAGTTGAGAATAATACCAAGATTACTAATTAGGCTGAGCTGGGAGATGATATGGACAATAACTGAAGCAGTGACTGTGAGGAGGAGAGGAAGAGATGCTGCATTTACTGCTCATCATCATATTGGTGTGTCTGCTCTACAGCGGACTGAGGAATTGAACTTTGAGGGTAGAACTGATGCTGCCATTATGAAAATCATTAAAATGAGGACACTCAAACCCCATGAGGATGTGCAAATGCAGAGATACTTACTGTGTTGATTTTTCCATCTCAGGAACAGAGCATCTGTCTCTATTTTGTATTTAATTTTTATTATTACCATTATCCATACAGTTAAAATATTTAAGTAATATGTAATTCTTATTAGAATTATGCTAAACTTTATGACTTTGGGGTTAGACTAAATGATGTTTCACTTTTTATTGTTCATGGAAATTCATCTGAGTTTTAAGTGTTTGATAGTTATTCTACAGCTTTGCTAAACTTTAAAAGTATTTTGTTATGCAGCTTAAGATATCTGCGGAGACAAGAGAACATTTTATTTTTTTCTCACTTAGTTTTCTCTTATTTTATTAACCATGGAATCAAATAAAGCACACACTACCATGATGAATTAAAGAGACTGGAGTCATGTTTCAGCATTTCAGAGTACTAACTGCTCTTGTAGAGGACCTAATCCAGTTCTCAGCATCCACATCATGACTTACATCTGTGACTCTAGCTCCAGGAGATCTGATCTCTTCTCTTGATCTCTGTTGTTTCCTGAAAGCACAAAGTGTAAATACTTACAGGAAGACAACGCACTCATGCAAACACATGAAATAAAAATAAGGAAGTTTTTAAAAAAGAAAGAATAAACACCGGCCTCCCTGCCTTCTCATGTCCTTCAGGGAGAGTACTGGGCCATTCGGCACTAGCAATACCTCCTTCCCAGTCATAGTACCTGCACAGTTACTTCTCATGAGGTGTGTCCTTCTCTCTGCTTTTCTAAGGGTTTCATTATGGATAGGAACTATGTGGCTGGCAGTATGCTTTTTCTTCATCAGTTGATCAGATCACATGCTATTTTTTTCAAAGCTCATTAATATTATCATTTCCTTGCTGGAATTTTAAAAAGTATGCAGTCAACCACCCATTCTGAGGTCCTAACAGTTTGATCCTGTTTACATTATATTTATGCATTTCTGAATTCTTTCTGCTGTCATATACTTATTTTTTTAACTTGTGTGTTTATGTGTTTTTCTGTGTGCATTCATGCACATGTGCGCTTGTGTCCACAGAGGTCAGGACTGGATGTTGGATCTCCTGGAGGAGGAATTATAGTCATGTGTATGCTGTTTGATGTGAATGCTGAGAACTGGACTCCCATCCCCTGGAAGAGCAGCCAGTGTTCCTTCCTGACGAGACATCTCTCCAGCCACTTGCCAATATACACCTTTAAGGATTGTGTATGTACATTTATGAGTGAAATTGTTTCTTAGGCACACTTTCCCCCTGGTACACTCTCAGTTTTTGCATCAAGTTGTTACTAGCTCCATAAAATAAATTGGAAAGAATGTGTTCTGAAGTGCTTTTTTAATGGAAAATTTTAAATTAAAAGTGTGTGGTTGCCATGTAAAATCTTCTGTTTATATACAAAACATGTTCATAAAATGAGCTGAAGAGAAAAATATTTGACAAGACTGTAGAATAAAGAATTATGGAGATCAGTTAGTATATTCTAATAAAAAATTGAAATCCACTATTAAAATATGGATATTTTTAAGTAAAATAAGAAAGGTAAATGTTCTCTTAAATTAATAACTGAAATCTTAAAACATTAAATTATAAAGTAGTCATAATATAAATATTTCTTAGAGTATTTTCAATGTTACTCCCTTTTATTATTCACTTCATATCCCAATTACTGCCCTCCTCTTACAGTTCCTCCCCCCATCCCCTTCTCCTCTGAGAGAATGGAAGCCCCCCTGGGCATTCACCCATCCTTCACATTTAAATAAAACAATTGGTTCATTTTCCATGTGATTCTATCTAAGCCTGAGCATTTTAAAGTGTGTATATACGTAAAAGTATCATTTGGTGTCTTCAACAGTGACAGAGTTGTAAAACAGTCTAGTATGTACCTATTTGTGCTTTTTCTCAGAACATAATAAATTTTGTCTCTATTAAGCACACTGTGGGAAAAGTTTCCATAGTGTTTTGTTGTTACAGCTAGCTACATTCTGTCCATACTTGCTACATTGAACTGAGATTGCTTATTAGGTAAAGTAATAGAAAATGCAGCCAGAAAAGTAGCTTTAAGTATAAAGTGGGAAAGAATCAACATACATATACATACACATATATGTATACACAAACACATACATGTACATATACATGTATAATCTGTAAAGTATACCAATGTTCAATGAGTCAATGTTTCTTTTCCTCTGCCCTATCTACAATAACTTCTTTTGGTATTTTCTTATACGAAAACTAGTATTGTGTTAGGCAACTAAATTACAAGTGGGACTCATTAAAGAAGTGAAATATGTTTACTGAAAAGATGGCTCAGAGTTTAAAAGCACATTCTTTGCTGTTGAAAATAACACAGGCTGGGTTCCTATAACCCTTTAAGTCATCTTTAGGGTACCCATCACCCTCTTCTGGTGTCCTAAGACACCAATACAAAAAGTACACAAACATAGCCACAGGTGCACATAATAAAATATTGAAAATATTTAAGAAAATCAAATATGTTGTGCGTGTGTGCGTGCATGCGTACGTGCGTGTGTGGGTATGTGCGTGCGTGCGTGTGTCTGTGTGTGTGTGTGTGTGTGCCCTCGTTCACGTGAATGCATGCCCACCGCTAGCTCAGTGCCTGCGCACACATGCGAGTTTGAGTGCATGCTTGTTATAACACAACTGTGGCAGTCAGAAGTTCTTGCTTTCCATCTTATTTGTGACAGTTTCTCTTCATTGTTCACTGTTGTCTGTGCCAGATTAAGTGCTCTATGAGCTTCTACAGATTCTCCTGTCTCTATCTTCCAACTTGCCATAAAGAAATGAGGATTATAAATATGTTCTTCTATGACTAGCTTGAGCAGATTCTATGTGTCCAAATACTTGTGCAGCGAAACTTTATCCAGTGAGTCATCTATTCCTAGCTTTAAAATAACAAAATGTCTTAAACAAGATATTAGACTTGGAGAGTTGTGAGTGGGTAGACACTGAATAGTGGCTGGTTCTGAAGTTTGGGGGACTTGAAAAGTCCATGTTATGTTTCTTTACCCAATAGATTTATATGTGTGGGGTTTTATAAGAATTCAAAGTTTACCTCTTGAATTTTCTATACGTGGATCTTAACTCTAATCTGTGAGGCTATGTATAAAATTCTATTCCAATTTTTCCAAAGCAACTCTAGAAGAATGATACAAGTGTTTCCTGTGTAGATAAAAATCAATTATATCTATTTGAAAAGGTTTGTAGTATTCCAAAGATTCTTTATAAAGGATCTTTAAATATGAGATAAACACTACTTCATGACAATAATTTATAAGGTACACTAAATTTAAAACAACAACAAAGCAAGCAAACAACCCCTTGCACCAAAGCCAACCCAATATTTAATGAGATAGGGGAAAACTAATTAGCATACTAAGTGGTAGTAGGCTGGATGGAAGGTGTTGGTTAAGTTATGAGATAGATCAGCTAGACAGTATGAGACTCTTTCCCAAGGGGAAGAATGTGGAGAAAAGCTGTTATTTCTACATTGACTAATATTGGTCAAATGGAATATGCAAAATTCTTAGTGAGTGGATACTGAATGGTTCCTGTATTTGGGGGTGGGTTGAGGCTGGTAACATAGAATGCAGGGCGGGCAGAGAGCTATCAACAAAGTCCCTTATTCCTCACCTTTCATCTTCACATGTTCCTATTCCGTTCTGGATAAAGGTTAAATGAATGTATAACGACATCTCTGCAGCACTGGGAAATTATTACCTATCCTGGTAAACTGTTATGAATCCATCTAGCCTAGACCGCAGCATGTCATTTCCAGACTGCTTAACCTCCTGATCCAGTTCACTTGAAATATCTTTCCTATTAAAAAGAAGGCATGCAAAATGAACTACAATTATCTGGGTATAGTCTTGACTGGGGTGAATATAACAGGGGTATCATTTTCTTGATTACACATATTTTATTTCAGTGGATTCATACATTGCCTTAGCTTCTTAGATGATTACAGTTATAGTTAACTAATATGTAGTTTTGTGTAAAATCTACTAAATCCCTTTCAATTGGTCCCCATAGTGTACTTTATTTTCACTCACTATTTACATAGGCATTTTGTTAGAAAATTCCATGATGGGACATATGAACATTAATGTATAATTTTGATGTCAGGGAGATAGCTCAGGTGGTAAGGTGTTTACCTGGCAATCATGAGACCCTGAGTTCCATTTCTAGTACCAAAAATGATGGCACATGCTTATAATCCCAGAACAACAGAGAAATGGAGCAAGGCCAGTCCCTGAGACTTGTTGACTAGACAGCCTAGCCTCCCGAGAAAGTTACCAGTCAATGAGTGAGTATGTTTCTAGTGAGTAGAAACAAAAAGTAAGAACTGAAGAAGGGTTAGAAGAGCTGTGAAATTCTGTCTCCTGGACATCATATGGCTAATGTGAACATCAATGCACAGTAGCTGTAGTTGCCTGCACTCTACCTTCACAAGCCAGTCAACATGTCAACCTAGAAGTGTGCTAATTTCAAACCCTTGTCAAAGAAGTAATGATAGATAATGCTGATGCTGAGGAAGAAAGGGTTCCTTTTCTGTTGGAATCTTGATGCTGGTAGGTTCTTCAGGCACAGTGGATTTCCACATATTCATGTACATAAGGACCATACCAATTAAACTTGTGGTGTTATTAATGATATAAAAAACAAGGAAGACACAAAGTTAGGAGAGAGGTAGTAGGTCCCAGAGAAAAATGTGGGAGATATTGGGGGTATATAAGCTCAAAATACATAGTTCTCTTGCTTATGCATGCACAAAAATGTACGTCTATAGAACAGATATGCAGACTACAAGAATTATATTTTATACAAGGGCACACAACCTCAGCCTATGCTGACAAAACAAGCTATAAAACTCTTGACACCATGGATTCTTATTCTAGCATGCCTTGTTTGCCACAAGCTCTACATCTGAGGGTCTTTGAATAAATGACAAGATGATGCATTGTTTGCCTGGCTGTTGTACTTGCGATGCCCCTTGTGTAAGTCTCCTCAGCCAAGCAGATCAATAAGCACGGAATTCATTAACTACTGTATAAGGAATATGAATTCTGTAGCTCGATATACAAACATCATACAAACTTCTTACCTAACTGCTTCCCTCTTTCTCAGTTAATCACTTAATCTCATGATTTTGTCTAAGACTGATGGGTTTATTAAGTCAGAAATATACTTACTAAAGGTTGAAAAAAAACAAAACTTACTGGGTTGCTATACACTTATTCATGATATTCTTTTTCTACAGAGAAGAAGTAAAACAAAATAATGACCTCACAAATACAATGAAACATCAATATCAAAACGTGAGAGCATGTAGTATTTGGAAATAAATTCTGAAAATAATGTGCATACTTCACACTTCTGGTAGTGATGTGGTAGCTGTAACTAAACTTACCTACCTGCTGTAAGTGAATAGAAAAGTGGCTAATGTTACAGAGACAATAAAAGCACACAATTGGCAACTGGTAGTCCAGAAGAATGCAATGTGATAGGGAGACATAATGATAAGTTTTGGCTCCATGCTTGAAGGCTCTTCCTGTCTCTCTTTTGTTGAGAAGAGGATGAGCTCTCCTAGGACATGTGATCTTGTTGATGGGAAGGGGTACAGATTTAAGTTTGAGAGGGAACTAGCTTAATCTCCTAAAAAGAACAATCTTGCCCTGCTTCATTGACTAATGTACCAAATCACTACAGAACTCTTTCATTAACAATCCTAACTTAACAAGGACACTTAAAATATACACATGTGTGTGCTTGTGCATGAACACTCTCACAGGCAGACACAGACACACTTTGACAAGGTGTGTTAGTGAAACACATCTATCTATCATCTATCTATCTATCTATCTATCTATCTATCTATCTATCTATCTATCTATCTATCTGGGTAGGGAATAAGTGCACTTCCCACTAAGCATGACAACCCCAATTTAGTCCCCAGAGCCCATGTGGTGGAGGGAAAGAAGTGACTCCTTCAGTTTATCTTGTGTGCTCCACTTCAAAGTTAAGCACTCCTTACCACTCCTGCTTACTTACATACATACACATATAAACAGCTGTGGTGTTGCATACCTTCAATCTCAGCATTAGGGAGGCCGGACAGGTGGATCTCTGTGAGTAGGCAAAGAGTCGGAGCTACACAGAGAATCTTTTTCTGAAACAAACAAAAAAACAAAACAAAAAAAACCAAAAACCTAAACAAACAAAACAAAAGTTTTAAAAACAAAAAGTTTTAAGAGCAAATGTAACTGAATCTACTTTATATAAAACTACAGCTTAGAAAGTTCAAGGGCTTTTAACAGTTTTGTGAAAAGAATCATCATAGAAAGAAAGCTGCTCTACATTTATTAATCTATTTAAAAATATATTTCAAGAGTGGATCTATTACCATGTATTAAACACACACACACACACACACACACACGGAGAGAGAGAGAGAGAGAGAGAGAGAGAGAGAGAGAGAGAGAGAGAGAGAGAGAGAGGAGAGAGAAAGAGAGAGAGAAAGAGAGAGAAATTTATTACTACCAAAGGGTACACATATTAAGAGGAGACCCAAAGATGTGTACTCTTAAAGAGCTTCAAGATCCGTGGAAAAAGACTCATAAGAATTTGAAAAAAAATAAATGGAAGAAAGAAAACTGAAAGAAATTTATAAATCCATAAATGTAGAAAATTCTATCAAAAGTGTTCTTAGTCTTTATTCTTTTTAAGAATATCTGAGATAATCATCAAATTGTGTGACGTTCACTCCATAAGACTGAAAATTTACAAAAATCATTGAACTTATATTTCCTCCCCAGAAGAAAATGAACCCAGAAGTAACAGTTGCCAAAAGAAAATTTGAAAATGAATTAAACTTAGCAATAACCTATGAACCAGGAAATAAAACAAGGAAAAATACTTTTTTTTTTTTTAGCAATTCTAATGAAATTTTACTGGTTTTAAAATTAAAATGTATTCAAATAGTGCACAATAGTTAATTCATATTTTAAAATTGTTACATTTGCACAGTAGGTTCAAAATCACTAATCTAAATGTGCATCTTAATAAAGTAGAAAATAAGCTCATTTTTGCAGGCCAGAAAATGCCTGCTGGACTGGGCGGCATGACAAAGTCAGCTGCCATTTGGGTCCAGGTTCAGGGCTTTCACTCAGTCAGGTCCAATACGTAGTCCATCTATAAGCTAACAGATCACAAGGAGAAGCTGGTGCTACCGAACAACGTCAGGGAGCACATTGTCACCAACAAAGTTTAAACCTGAAGCATGTCTGTGATCAACGAAGTCTGTGCGATTGTCCAGATTGTCCATCATTTATGGTGCTTCAGAGAACAGAGGTCTTGAGCCAGAACAATAACTCATGGCAATGAGTATTTGCATGTAAAGCTATGTGGGGAAAAATTACTGAGTGACAAGCTATAGTTCCCAACTCCACTGTAACAAACAAATTTTTGATAGAGGGTTGGAAAAAATGGAAGAGCAGAGGAGTGATTATGCTATAGAGGGTGATCCATGTCTATACTTTAAGCTACCATATGCATGGCCTATACTGCCACTTGACGCCATGTTTCTGCGGGGGAGGGGAGATGTACATGGGCTGTCAAGTCTAGTTTCATGGTCCTGCTGTAATGTCATTGGCTCATGTGGCCTCTGTTACCACTGAAGGCTATGGGGATGTCTGGACATGTTTAGTCCCATGGTCTTGCTATACCCAGGAGTCTTATTGATGTCTATGACATGTGTTACCACCTAAGGCCATGTGGATTCCCATGATCTGTGCTGCTGCCTGAATTCATGTTGGTGTCTGTGGCCTGTACTGCCTCCAGTCAGAGATTATGCTGAGGTCTGTGGCTTGTGCTGAAACTGAAAGCCAGGTGGATGTTTGTTGTTCAAGCTATGACTAGATACCATGTGGAAATACAGGAAATGTTGTCCTGGTGACTATAAAGATGGTATTGATGACTACAGACTCACATTTGAGAAAGAGAGATTAGGAAGGCTTCTGTGAAAAGCCCTACTCCTACTCATTCAAAAATGTAATGACCTAGACATGATCCCATCAAAGAGAACTCCACAGTAGAAGGCTACTGGCCAGGGTTAGTGTAGGGAAGGATTTACTTTTCTTTAAAAGGCTGGCCACTGTGTGTTTTACCACGCTCCAGTGACAATATGGACAAAACAAAGTGAGCTTTTTATTTTTTATCTTCTATTGAAGGGGATAAGACACAACAGTAGAGAGGCAGACCAGAGAGGAGTGGGAAGTAAGTCTGATTAGGGTGTATTCTGTGGAATTTCCTAATGATTCAGCAGTTCAGAGCACTAACTGCTCTTCCAGAGGTTTTGAATTCAATTACCGGCAACCACATGGTGGTTCATAACTGTCTGTAATGGGATCCAAAGTGTTCTTCTGGTGTGTCTGAAGACAGCAACAGTGTACTCATATACATAAAACAAATAAAACTAAAAAATGAATAAGTAGAAAACATGATCGTATTAAACTCATGAAAGGGGCATAAGGCTTCGAAGTCAACAGATTAAACACATTCACAAATAAGAGAATGAATGAATAAACAAAACCAAAAGCTAGTGATTTCCAACAAGACCATGTTTTCTAATAGTGCTGTTGCCTGGGCCAAGCATATGTAAACCATCACCTAACAAGAACAAAATTTACTAAAGCTTGTTAAAAATATTCGAAATCAGGAATTCTGCTACATGAGCTAAAGGAGTTGAATTTGGATAGCTGAGGGAAAAATGCCATGATCTCTATTGAAATCCAGTAAGAGAAATACGTGTCTTTTTGGCTGGCCTTCACCTTAAGATTCTTTTATCTTAGCCTCTCTAGTTCTGTAGGGTATAGTCCTTTGCTTCCAGAAGAGCGGGAGACCACTTATTAACGATTTATTTATTGATTTGCAGATTTATTTTATTTTTAAAGATTTATTTTTTATTTATTTATTCATATATCTGTCTATGTATTTATACACACACATGTACAGGTGGCTGTAGAGATTAGCAGAGGACATTCACTCTCCACAGCTGGTGTTACTAACTAGTTCACAAATCTAACGATGTGGGTGATAAGAATTCAACTACAGTCCTCCACAAGAGGAGTAAGTACTCATGACAGTTAATGAAGGGATTCTAACTAGCCTGAGCATGGCAGACATGACTCTAGCTGGCCTTGTCCTTCTCTCCTGTCCCCTCTGATAAAATCCATTAGATTATGTTCCTAAATTTAGTTCCCAAAGTCTATTTCCTTATTTGGTCATTTCCTCTGCCTGAGGCTGATTAACAAGGTTCAGCAATCAAAGTATTGAAATCCAGCAATCGACAGCCTCTTGTCTCACCTAACATGCCCAATTAAAATTAAACACCCCATTGTAACACAGGGTTTTCCCTTTTATTTATAAACTGGCATTTTCCTATGTGCCACAGCAGTCTCCTCTCTATCCAGATGCAGTTCTTTGTCCTTCCCTTCCCGGGGGAAAAACACTCCTTCCTCCCTTCCTAGGCTACCTTGTTCTCTTCCCTATTGTTTGTTCTTCATCTCCTGTCTTTGTCTCCTGTTTTTTCTTACACTTTATCCTTCTGGGGCAAATAAATCTTCTTTGTGAGGAGAACTTGGTCTTGGGTTTCTGAGACAATATCCGTTCCCTTATAATTAAGCCATCTATTCATCTCCTTAAATATCACATTTTATTTTCATATCAGCTTTATATTGATACCATAATGGATGAAACAAACACATCCAATCAAAGCAACCCATGAAAACTATTCTACTTATTGACACTGACAGCTGAATCTTTAGGAAAATCAAACCCAGGAATATGAAAATTTGATAAAATTCATTGTTAAAATAGGATTTCCTTTTTTGTTTGTTTTAATAGGCATCTCACAAAATCATCAGTGTATGACAATTTTTTTCTGTAAATTATAGCATCAATTATTCCTTGATGCTATAATTAAACAGGAGCAAACACTAATAATAACAGCATAGCAAACAGCAAAACCCTAAAATTTTTCTTTTAAATGAGGGGGGTACATGTATTTTACTCTTACTGCCCCTTTTAACATACTATACTCCTTAGTTTGTGACAAAGTGCTAGACAAATTCAAATCATTTTTAAATGCAATATATAAAACATACACTTAGTACGTGAGTATGGAAAGAAAGACAAACATAAAATCTAAAATATATTGACATAAGTTTAAGTATTGTTTTGACTAACCTGAGTTCTTAATTTTGCCCAGAATTTAGTTGTTAGAATTTCTGTTTATAGAAATGGCTTCCCAAGTAATGGATAGATGGCTATGTATGAAGCTCTTTAATGATAGGCTTTGCATATTGGAAAATGTATTTGCTTCTTATTAGGAGAGTTGCATATATGTAACATATACTTCCTCTCATTATTAGTTATGTTGTAGAGTCAAAAGAAAACAATGAAAGTCAAAGCTTTCTAGACTCATCAGCCATCCTAAATTGAAACGTGAGCATAGAGCAGACACTAGCTCCAGTGGATATTAAAATCTATTTCTTTTTTATAGGTAGGTTTGCAGATGCTCTGGCTTGAAGCCTCGGGAGAGATTTCTGTGGGCAGGCATATGTGTACCCATTTAGTTTTCTATGATAACAGCTCCTACAGCAGGATTATTAGGACTGGAAAAGACCTCTTCCCAGGTGGTAAATTCCACTCAACCCTAGAAACTTAGGTTAGGAATTGAACCCAAGATGAATTAAGAGTTAGGAAGATGGTTCAGCAGCTAAGAGTGCTTATCATTTTTTCTTCCAGAAGACTGAAGATTGGTTCTCAGATCCCTGCCAGGCAGCTCACAAATGCCTACAACACCAGTTCTAAGCAATCAGATTCCATCGTCTGGCCTCCATGGGCATCTATATTAACATACACACACACACACACACACACACACACACACACACACACACACACATTGGTTCCCAGATCCCTGCCAGGCAGCTCACAAATGCCTACAACACCAGTTCTAAGGAATCAGATTCCGCCCTCTGGCCTCCATGGGCATCTATATTAATACAAACACACACACACACACACACACACACACACACACTTATGTATGTTTTGTATTCCACAACATACCCTTCATATAATTTAAAAATAAATATTAGATAAAAGACCACTTAGGGAGGGACCCATGGCTCCAACTGTATGTGTAGGGGAGGATGTCCTTGTCGGGCAAAGGTGGGAGAGGAAGTCCTTGGTCCTGTGATGGCTGGATGCCCCAGTGTGGAGGCGTGGGTGGATGGGTGGGTAGGTGGATGCACATCAACATAGAAGCAGGGGGAATGGGATGGGGGTTTCTGGGTGGAGGGGAATGGGGAAAGAGGATAACATCTGAAATGTAAATAAAATATCCAATAAAAAAAAGAAAAAAAAGAGGCAACTGAGCAAGAAAAGTCCAACTGATTCCCCTATGAGGGGCACTGAACTCTGAACCTTGTGCACTGGCAATTTACTTGAGACTCTTCTTGGCTCTGACCTTGAAGAAATCAGGCAATGTCTAGACAGAACTGTCACCATGATTATTTTGTCTGAATAGATGGTTAGGTCAAGTAATTAACTGATTAATTAGACATTCAATCAATCTTTAAGTGATGTAATTAATCATCTTGATACTTAAAATGTGAGGCATAGATGCCTCTAAGCTAAGACAAGTTCAAAAAAAAAAAAAAAGAACAGCTCTCTTCTTTCTTTTTACCCCTGTGTGTTCTCCTTTCCCCCTCTCTTCTGCTCCCCCCCTCCCTCCCTCCCTCCCTCCCTCCCTCCCTCCCTCCCTCCCTCCCTCCCTCCCTCCCTCCCTCCCTCCTTTTCTCCCTCCTTCTTTTTATCTTTGTTTTTTTTTTAATTCTTTCTATGAGCTGAAGTCCACGCTGTGAGTTAGACTCACACACTCTCTTTGGTGTTTGTAAAATAACCCACATTCTTACTCATATATTTTAGATGCAGGCTACACATCTTTCAAAAGAATCATGACGGTGTTTATTTGTCTGTTTGGCTGTTGCTGTTGTTTGAGACCATGTCTCACCGTGTATTTTGGGCTGCCCTAGAACTCACTATGTGTACAAGACTGGCCTCAAACCTAGAAAGAGAGCTACCAGCCACTGCCTCCCCATGCTGGGTTAAGGTTGTGTACCACTGTGTCCACCTATTACATTTTTTTGTTAAGTATCAGAGGTACTTTTTTATATTCTTTAGATTTCACATTTTGAAATTTCTTTTAAAAACTTACATAGTACACTTTATAGTTTTCTGGTTTGCTTTTGTCCATCTTGCTTTGCTTTACAGCTGTCTACCCAACAGGTATCTGCTTAAAGTACAACTTGTGGTACATGCATGGATCTACCAGTGTGGCAGATTAAATCTCAGGAGAATACAAGTTACATTAATGAGCTTGTCAACTTCCTTTTAGCTGAGGCTTCAACTTTACTATTAAGCAGAATTCCCTATCCTGTTTCTGTAGGACTTTCAGCAAGATGAAGACAGAGTTCCCCAGTTTGCATAGCCAAGAGATGATATTAAAACCACATCATCATCCCCATTGATGTTTTAAAAAGGAAACTCCTCCTCCTCCTCCTCCTCCTCTTCCTCCTCTTCCTCCTCCTTCTCCTCCCCTCCCCCCTCCTCCTCCTCCTTTTTTTTCTCAGTTTTGTCTATGGCTCAGGATTCATAGTCTTCCTCCTGCAGGCTCATGACTACTGAAATGAAAGCTGCACCTCCACATCCAGCCTGTAAAACATCCCATTGATTAAGTGAATAAAGTTTCTGAGACAATGCTGTTTCTTTAGCAAATCATATTTCCTAAACCTGAAACCACTGATTCTTTTATATCCATTCAGGAGACTTCTGAATGCACTGCATCTGAAGAGACAATACAGCCTTCCCTGAATCCAGGGCTGGGAGGATGACTTAAGGTGACTTCAGGAGGTGTGGGAATGAGTAGGTAAGCATTCTAGCTGCCCTTGCCTCATACAAAGCACTGATGTTTCTTAGAATTCTTTGAGAGAGACCCAACTGGGGTATTATCCTTGGGGGAATTCTGCTCATTAATACATTCTTCATTGGTTTTCTTCTTTCCTTCCCCTCTCTCTTACTTTTGCTTTGGGGAATACAGCCCAAATAAATTATCTTGTACCCCATTCAAGCACCCACCCTAGAGTTGAAGAAATCTTGCCTGTGCAACTCTTTTGTAGTTGAAATATGCAATGGTTTCTTTGCCCACCTAGTTCATAGCACCCACCAAGAGAAGAGATAAGTGAGCTACTGCGGGGAGGACTCTGATTCAGCAGTAGTTCCTCCTGATATGCACAAGATTGTTCTTGGATTTTTTCACTGAATTGTCACAACAGTTCATGGAAGCAACATATTAACCTTATTTGTGAGTAATGATGCTGAGATTTGGATTAGAAGGCTCTGATATAGACTATAAAAGCATGTCAGAGTATAATACTAAATAACCCACAACATTAGAAAGGCTGAAGATCCCAAAGAATGCTTTCTTTTCATTAATATAATAATGCCTCTGACATCATATAAGAAAAAAATATTTCCCATCTCAGTAGAATAGTGGCTCCTTGTCCTCAATATTAAGGAATAGGAAAGAGAAAAAGGTGTTCCCTATGGTAAACTGTCTATGTAGACCTGGGATTGACTACTTTTAGTAGATAGTAATTGCTCTACTTTTAGTGAGAGACCTGACTCAGTGAGTAGTGTAGAGATCAAAGGAGACACCCAACACCAGCATGAGGCTTCCCCAGATATTTGTATGTCCATACACACGTGAACACACATGCATCACATGCAAGCATACAAATGCAGTGAGGGACTTAATAAAGAGGTAATGTGATATGTTTCCATCACCAAAAGTGGACCTTTTCTCAATGGTAAATATTTGTTCTTTCACAAGGTTGCTTATGTGTTCAAGATACTTCATCAATTTTTTATCCATCATATCAGAACTTGCTTCATTTCTTGGCCTTTTTGGTTATCCTAAATATATTCCCTGTCATCTGCTAGTAATTAATTGCATTTTTCCTTTGGTCTCAATTATATTTTCCTAGAGTCAGCCTATCAAAACTCAGTCATTTCCTTCTGCCTAAGTAGAGTCCACTTCCCTCCATTCAGGTGCTATCCACTTCACAGTCAAACAGCTATCTGCATGGAAGTCGCAATCCTACATTACTGGCAGCATTCTCATCCATTGACCTTCATGTCGGATAGTATCCCCATGGAGTTATAATGGCATAGGAAAACTCCCATCACCCACCCAGTCATGTTACAATTGTCATGATGTTTTGCTGAGACACATAGCTCAGTTTTGTAGTGGTACTGCGGTAAACAAACCTAATACGCTACTGGTCATGTAAAATTAGAGCACATTTAGTTATGCATGGTATATAAGTATTAGATAATGATAATAAATGACTCACTGGCTATAGTATACTTTATGATTATAGGATATTCTCCTTAGATTAAAGAAAAATATCTTGTAAAACAGATTGTTCTGTTATGATCATAGCGGTCACATGACATGTGATAATTACCATGTCTCTTGATTACATGAAGGGGGTGTATTAAGGGCTAGGCACATGGCATCTAAGTTTGGGTAAGTATGCTTGATGTTGTTTGCAGAATAACAAAGTCACCTAATGTCACACTTCTGACACTGTATCCCTATTGGTAAGACACATATAACTTGACACCTATCTTCTCTCTACACTTGTGCTATAAACTGAATATTGGTAGGCCTTTTTCACCATATACATATACTGAAGCACAAATTCTACTGTAATCATGGTAGTGGTATTACAAGGTAAGGATTTAGAGTGGTAAATAGAGTTGAAGTCATGAGGGTGAGGTCCTTCCATTGGGATTAGCGCCTTGAGAAGAATAGACATGGCAGCTTGCTTTCACTCTGATTTCTTCCATGGGGAGAATAAGAGAACATGGCCACATGCAAGGAAATAGGCTGTCACCACACACTTGATATTTCTTCATTCTGATCTTGAGCTTAGTCTTAGAACTCGGAGACTCCCAGTATTCTTATATAAGCTATCAAACTGTATAGTATTTTTGTAACAGCTGCTCATATAATATAAGTATTGGACTTCACTTAATTTGAAGGAAGGAAGCAGGCCATGGTGTTCCCATGGTTCCAAGGTTTCCTGAGTCCTTTGGCATATGACACATGTGAAAAACAACGAAATGATGCAAAATATAGTTACTTTATAAGCAGAGGGAGACCTACTGGCAGAGGGGCTGATTATTTACAGGTTGAAAGGAAATACATTTAGTACTAGAAACATGGAGAATTAGATTTACATAAAGGCACTATTTCTGCCAAAGGTACATTTATTTTTTTAGTTGAGAGCAAGGGGCATTGTGTAATGACCACTCCATTAAGACAGAGAGATATACTTTTTATCCTCATGCCAGTACGACTAAATAGGACTAGACTTCCTCCTGTGGGAGATCAGATCCAGCTCTGTTCTTTTATAAGTGAAGACAAGTACTTTAAAATTTTCTCAAATTCAAGGACATTGTTCATTTGTTTTTCATAGAAGGAATATGTAAGAACTGACTTCCAAAGTACCTGACACTCACTGTTTGACTACATTGAACAACAGCCCCATACTTTGTATTTTATTCAGTTTTCTATTTTTCACTGGAAGAAAGATCGGGTTGGCATTTTAGCTTAGCAGTAGGCTGCTTGCCAAGCATGCACAAGGTCCTGGGTTCAATCACTAACAACAAACACATACAGAAAAGGCTCACAATAGTCTTATAAGCACCTGCTGCTTGCAAAGGGGTGAGCGGGCACTCTTTGGTCTGCACATAAATAGGGAAATTTCCTTGGAGCTGTTTCAGCCATATGAATCACCCCCCCCTCCTGCTCTGCAGCCTCTCCAGGGAGCTGATCTAGAGAGCATTCTTGAAATAACTTGGAAGATGCTCTGAGTTTGAGTCAGCTCCTCAGGGAGCATAGGCAGAGAAACTTCCCCTGAGCTCAATGAGTTATCAGAGTGGAAATGCAGAGAGGCACAGAAAAGAAAGGGGAGACCAGAAGTGGGGTGGACTAACTTGGAACTAAACTTACCCTTTCTGCCAAGGTTGCCAGATAAGCACTGTTTTGCTTTGTTTTTTTTTTCTTTCTGCTATCTTTGCTTAGAAAAGTGTTGCTGCTGGCTGCTCCCACATTTCCAACAAAACCACTGACAACTGTGCTTCTCACAGGTTCAAAATGATTTCCAGAGGGCCAGCTACATGGAATGTGAAGAAAGAGGCTAAATAGATGCATCCAAGAACAGACAAATGAAGGAGAAGCCAAAAACTAATAAGATGAAGTCTCTACTATGTGAGGTTAACAATTGAAAGTGCATGGTACAACTAATTAGCAAACTAGATTTTCAACCACTGTGTCCCAGACACTCTGTCAGGTAGTGGTGCTGATAATGTCACTAAGGTCTTACCTCTGGTCTCTGTTCTCTAAGCCATGCATCTGTTTGGAATTAAATCCAGATGAGAGATGTCCAGGATAGTATTGAAGATAGGCAGAGTATATTCTAGATTAACAGGAGGAATTGTTGAGAATAAAAGTGGGCAAATACCAAAAGGATCATTGCAGAGAAAACCATTCTCAGGGTTTAGAGTAGACAGTACCCACAGAGACCATCTTGTCAACCACAGTTAGGCATTGTACTGGTGTTTAGGGTTTGTGTATCATAGAAATTCCTGTTGGGTATCTTCTTGTCTAGGTAATTGGCAGGTCCATTACCTGGATTAACTATTAAGAGATAAAATAATAGTATATTTTGTTCTCTGTCAAGGAAGCCTATAGCTAGATATGATATTCCTATACTTTGAACAGATATACATGATTCTACTGTGAGCCAGGGAATTGCACAGATCTGATACTTTTGACTAGTGGCCAGAATCCTACAGTTTTATTTCCTGGTTTTATAAGCTATTGATTGTGAAGGAGACAGGTCATTCTCAATGATCTTGAAGTCTGCTATTATCTGACTAGCTACTTCCTAATATGGCCCAGCGATCTCTTGCTGTTCTGCAGGGTTTCATATATGAAGAGAATATGAACAGTGTTAAAGGGTTAGAGACTGGTTAGTATAGAAGCTCAATCAGGAGGCTTCAAAAAGTATGGTGTTTGTTTCTAAAAGCTGACTTATACTTCAAACTCTCTTTAGACTGCATTATCTGAGTTCTCACTAATCACAGCTCTCAGCCCTTTCAATCACCGAGTTCCCTGACAGACTTTTGTTCATGCTTCCAAATCCTGGAGCATCTTCCTTTCCACAGTAGAGGAAGCAGAGTTGGGAAGCCTAAGGGATTCCTTCTTGTTTTCACTGTGAAACAGGATCAGCACTTGAGTTTAACTGACTGGAACCCAATTATCTTTACTCCTGTACACACACACACACACACACACACACACACACACACACACAGAGAGAGAGAGAGAGAGAGAGAGAGAGAGAGACAGAGAGACAGAGAGAGACAGAGAGACAGAGAGACAGAGAGAGACAGAGAGAGAGAGAGAGAGAGAGAGAGAGACAGACAGACAGACAGACAGAGAGAGAGAGAAGAGAGAACCAAGGGCTGCTAGAATTCTTTGGGTCAACTGACTCTTGAATAACTGTTTTGGGCTATTCTGAGTGTCAGGGTAAGAACATTGTGGGACACCAGTTCATTCTCAAGGTCACTTGTTGTCACTAACCTCTTCTGCTTTTGTTTATTTATTACGTATGTATGTATGTATGTATGTATGTATCTATGTATGTATTTTTATTGGATAGTTTCTTTATTTACATTTCAAATGTTATCCCCTTTCCAGGACTCCCCTCTGGAAATTCCCTGTCTCATCCCCCCTCCCCCTGCCTCTATGAGGGTACTCTCCTATTCACCCACTCACTCCCATCTTTCCACGATGGCATTTCCCTACACTGGGACATCGAACCCCCACAGAACCAAGGGCTGCCCCTCCCATTAATGTCCAACCAGGCCATCCTCTGCCACTTATGTGGCACTGGTTCCTCCATGTGTACTCTTTGGTTGGTGGTCCAGTCCCCAGGAGCTCGGAGGGAGGGGCTCTGGCCTGTTGACACTGTTGCTCTCCCTTGAGGTTTTTGTTACTTTTTCTAGTTGAACTAGAGGTAGAAGTAATTTTTCATAGGCTTCAGATGTTGCAGTTAGAAACCAAAATCCAATAACTAGTTGAGCTCCTCTGAGTAGGAGCATGGGTGGAGTTAACTGCTCAGATTTGTTCAGTCTCCTGACTCCTGTTCTAAATCTCTTGCCAGCTGCCCAGTACGAAGGATCACCTTCCACCTTCTCTTTAGCCTTGCAAGTAAACTCTAGCACAAAAGAAAGACTCTGGTCCCCAACTTGAGCCTCCCACAACCCCCCCCCCACACACACACACACATTGTGGGTATAAACTTGTAAAGATTTTTATTTGCAACTGACTGGGATGTGAGTATTGTTTAAATTGCTATTGAATAACAATAAATTAAATCTGGCAACAACGAAGGTAGGAACAAATGAGGAAGGGAATTGTACTTTTATATAGAGACATAAATTTAGGTCTTCTGCCATTATGCTATAACTGTGAAAACTAAAAAAGTCATTATATATATATACACTTGGAAACTTCTATAGAATATTTCATTTTTTATAATGTAGGTTTAGTATTTATTTTTCTGTAGAAAAATGCCAGGACAATAAAAGAGGACCTTGCTTTATGACACCAGATATTTTAGATCAGGCTGAGTACTAAGCTTTAATTGATTTTATGCTAGTAAAGAGCAACAGCAAAGCGTAGAGAATAAGTAGAAAGACAGCATTACACCCACAGCTGTCTTAGTCACACTTCGCAAAACAAAAAAGGAGGAAAACTCACATTTTCTGTGATAGGAAAATCATCAAAGACCTGTTTGCATGTGCCCTTCTTCAGGCTAGACACTCAAGGACACTAAATAAAAATGCAAGAGGGTCAGAGAGATGGCTCAGCTAGTAAAGCTGCCTGTTCCCAAATCTTCAGACCTATCCACAGATTTCACACAGTAGAAGGAGAGAACGAACTGTTACAAGATGTTCTCTATCCACCACATGCACACTGTGGCACACATGCATACATTTATGCTTATGAACACACGAACGCACATGCACACAATTATATGAGAATTTTAAATTTGTTCTTTTAATTGAATAAAGTATACTTTATTTCCACTCTTGGATTAGAAGGTATACATAAACCTTGTATCATTTTGGAATAGAAACTTTTGTACAACATGAGTCAAACCAGTAAGCAAACAAACTAATCAAAACACTAACTTTGAGTCAGAGTCTGACAGCGTTTGCTGGGTTTTCTCATAGATTACTTTCCCCAGCTCTACCCCAGATCATGTCTAGGTTCCCTTACTGTTGTTAATTTTGTATAAAAATACAAAATATATAGTTATTAGCATAGCTTACCTAGATATTTACTAGTAAAGTGGTAAAAAAAAAGCAATGAAATTAAAAATTTAATTTTGGTGAATTTGAAACATAAAATTAATGAAATTTGCCAAACAAAAAAATCACCAAAATAAATTTAATATCCCACTGTCAATAAAGCAGAAGACTCAAAATTTACAGAGTAAATAGTAAAGGTTATGTAATGCAGTCTTTCTGAGGAGCATGAAAATGATACAAGCAAACACAGTAGATGACTTTTCTTTTAAATCCTTCTAGTGAAGGTGTACATTTGAGTCACATGATTAATTTTAAGAGTAGCTTAAACTTGATTTCAAAATGTCTTTTTTTTTAATTTGCTTATTCTTTATTCTTTAATCCTTTTTCACAGTCCAGACTTCCCCCGTCTCCTGGTCTGTCACTAGACCACTCCCATTCCCAAACCTCCTCTCCCATCCCTAAACCCCCACCCTCACCCCAACCCCTATCTCCAAAAGGATGTCCCAACACCCCAACCTCCAACCCCACTTCACTATGCCTTCCCACTCCCTGGTGCCCCAAGTCTCTTGAGGGTTAGGTGCATCTTCTCTCACTGAGGCCAAACCAGGCACTCCTCTGCTGTATATGTGTTGGGGCCTCAATCAGCGGTGTATGCTGCCTGGTTGGTGACTCAGTGTCTGAGAGATCTCAGGGGTCCAGGTTAGTTGAGACTGCTGGTCTTTCCATGGAGCTGCTCTCAGTTTCAGTCCAGCTTTTCCCCAATTCAACCACAGGGGTCCCCATCTTTGGTCCATTGGTTGGGTACTAGTATCTACATCTGACTCTTTCAGCCGCTTAATGGTCCTCTCAGAGGGTAGCCATTCTAGGTTCCTGTCTGCAAGCACACCATAACATCAGCAACAGTGTCAGGACCTCGGGCCTCCCCTTGAGCTGGATCCCAATTTGGGCCTGTCACTGGACCTCCTTTCTCTCATGCTCTCCTCCATTTTTGTCCCTGTAGTTCCTTCAGACAGGACTAATTCTAGGTCAGAGTTTTTGACTGTGGGGTGGCACTTGATGTCCTGTTCCTCCAGCAGAAGTAGACTCTACAAGTTTCCCCTCCCCATTGTAGATAACGTCATCTAAGATCACTCCCTTTGAGTACTGAGAGTTTCTCATCTCCCAGGTCTCCAGTCCCTCTACCTCCTACCACTCTAGGTAACCTGTTTCCATTCTTTTTGCTGGCCCTCAGGACTTCAGCCCTGCCCCCCCTACCCCCATACCTGATAATGTTCTCCTCTTTCACTCCACATCTTGTCTTCCACCCAGGTCCCCCCTCTCTCTTTCCCTGCACCCCTGCTGCCCCCATGCCTGCTTTCTTCTTCCCAGGTAGAATTGAGGCATCCTTACTTGGGTCCTTTGACTTGTTAACCTTCTTAAGTCCTGTAGGTATTGTCCTGAGTATTCTGTGCTTTTTGGCTAATAACAACTTATTAATGAGTGCATACCATGCATGTCCTTTGATGTCTGAGTTACCTTACTTAGCATGATATTTTCTTGATTCATCCATTTGCCTGCAAAGCTCATGATGTCCTCATTCTTAATAGCTGAGTAGCATCCCATTGTGTAGATTAACCATATTTTCTTTTTTTTGGGGGGGGGGTCGAGACAGGGTTTCTCTGTGTAGTCCTGGCTGTCCTGGAACTCATTCTGTAGACCAGGCTGGCCTCGAACTCAGAAATCCACCTGCCTCTGCCTCCCAAGTGCTAGGATTAAAGGCGTGCGCCACCACCGCCAGGCAACCATATTTTCTGTATCCATTCTTCCTTTGCGAGACATCTGGGTTGTTTTCTGCTTCTGCCTATCACAAATAATGCTGCTATGAACACAATGGAATTCGTGCCCCTGAGCATGGTGGGGCATCTTTTGGGTATATGCCCAAGAATGGTATAGCTGGGTCTTCAGGTAGATCTACTTCCAATTTTCTGAGGAAACTGCGATTGATTTCCAGTCTCAAGGTCTCCAGAAGGTCCACTGCACAAAGGACAACTAGTAAGGGACCCTTCCTAAAAGTCACACCCGCTGGGAATCCTGAGGAGCCCAGTGGTCTCAGGACCCATCACTGCCAAATCCCTCACCCCTGAATGCCACTCCCCTTCTGGTCAGTGCCTTCTGCCTGAGTAGATCACCATTTTGTCTGCTCATCTGAAGACACCACAGTCTCAAGGACTCCAGAGGTCCACTGCACAAAGGGCAACTGGGCAACAGACCCTGCAGTTTGAATGCCTCCCAGGAGAACAGCTACTTGCAGGGCAACAACTTACTGCTCCCCTGAAGATTCAACAGTCTGAAGGTCTGCTACAGCTAGGGCCACAGGCCTACCAAGGGACTTGAAGTAACCCAGGGACACAGGAGGCAAGCTCCAGACAGAGACACACAAACAAGCTAGCACTAGGGATAAACAGATGGCGAGAGGAAAGCTCAAGACCATAAGCAACAGAAGCCAATATAATTTGGCATCATCAGAACGCGGTTCTCCCAACACAGCAAGCCCTGGATACACCAAGACACCTAGAAATCAGGAAGCTGACCTAAAATCCTATTTCATGAAGATAATAGAGTCTTTTAAGGATGATATAAATAACTCACTGAAAGAAATACAGGGAAACATGGGTCAACAGGTAGAAGTCCTTTAAGAGGAAACACACAAATCCCTTAAAGAAATACAGAAAACACAATCAGTTGAAGGAACTGAACAAAGCAGTCCAAGACCTAAAAGTGGAAGTAGAAACAATAAGGAAACCACAAATGGAGGCAACTCTTGAAATGGAAAACATAAGAGAAGGGAAGGAATTACAGATGTAAATATCAGCAACAGAATACAAGAAACAGAGAAGATCCCAGGTGTAGCAGATAACTTACAAGATATTGACACAACTGTGAAAGAAAATTCAAAATATAAAAAACTCCTAATCCACAACATCCAGGAAATCCAGTACAGAATGAAAAACAAAAAACAAGTCTAAGAATAAATTTGTTTTTTTAAATGAAAGAAAACTGAAAAACTTATCTGGTATTTTATGTATGGAGTGATATGCATAATTTTCCATCTTATTATTGCTTATCTACTATGTAAACAATTCTACAAATGATTGTGAATGAGAAAAATGCTTAATATTGAAGACTGAGTTAACACTTTCCACACAATAAAGTGGTTGTGGGAAAAAAAAGGCCAACATGAAGAATCTAGTGATATTTAATCTCATCTACAGGGTACTCAAGGCAAAATTTATATTAGAAAATTAGCCAGTAAAACAAAACACCTTACATAGTTGTCTCTGACTATATGGTTGAAGGTATTAACTTAAAAAAAAAAAGAAAAACCATGAGAATGTCACCAATATCATTTTCCAGTTTAATAGTAACCTTAGTTCTAGTAAGGGAGGGCCTCAAGCCTCACTAAGAATTATTACTGTCCCTTCTTATTTTGTATTCAGCATTTACCAACAAGTATAAAAACAAAATCATCTCATTCAGTCTTCCTTCTCATGGAATTTATTTCATTTATTTGTTTAATTCATTAAAGTGTGTGTGTGTGTGTTTGTGTGTGTGTGTGTGTGTGTGTGTGTGAGAGAGAGAGAGAGAGAGAGAGAGAGAGAGAGAGAGAGAGGAAACAAGCACCATACATTTGCATTTATGAAATTGGTCCTGGAGAGATCATCAGTGCTTAGTAGTAAGTAATACAACCATAGCACCGTTTCTCTGGTCCCAGTGCTGTTGTTTCTAACTGATGTTTTGACAGAGTGCTTAACACTCCTGGTACAAACCTACCCTCGGATCCATCCCATCTGTGAAAAGCGTTCTGTATTTCAATATTTAATTATCTTCCTAAACCTACAGCTAAGCTAATCAACTAGTTTATATAAGAACTTTCAACCTCATTCTCTTGCCCCTAAATTCAAGAGTTGTATTTGTTATTTTTTTAAAAGAAGAAAGAAGGAAGGAAGGAAAGAAAGAAAGAAAGAAAGAAAGGAAGAAGGAAAGAAAGAAAGAAAACACCTCTCATTCTATAGCCTAATTCAATCAATGCAGGTTAAGACCTTGATTTCAAATTTCAAAATAAATCACACTGCTTTTCTTAGAATTCATCTACACACCCCCTTCTAACACTTTTGCAAAAGGAGGCAGTGAATGGCGGCTTGTGTGTTTCTCCAAAAGTCCCCATATTCCTTTTACCTCTCAAGTAGAGCAGTTGTGAAATGACATGCTAATCAAGGTTAGCACATCTCCTGGCAACCAGCCCCTCCCACTTTAAAAGCACATATTCCTTATGCCACTTTTCTCCAATTCCATTGAATATAAAAAGTGTGATATATTCTATGTGAGGTGTGTGTGAGTGTGTGTGTGTGCGCGCGTGCGCGCGTGCACATGTGCACGCGCATGTGGGCAGTCTGAACCTATTTATCTCTTAATGCATAGAGCTATACTCCAAGCTGCATGGTATGAAACATTGTGCAAAGATGAGAAGAATAGTGGATAGACATGAAAACTTTGTCTTTATCTTTGGTAAGAATCACCAGCATTTCCAAACTGAAATCTCTAGGAGTGAGGGAGGTTTCATGAGAATGTTTACAGTCCTTCTCCATTTGACAGCATGGATTCCTTCCAGACTTTGTATTGCCTGAAAAGTACTGGGAATAATTTGTCAGGAGTAGACACATGAATTGCTTTTCACACCCTGTGTGCTCTAAATTGACCCCAGAATTGCTGGAGCAGGCTAAGCCTTTCCTCTAGAGTACCAGTCATAGATACTGCCAGTATACCAAATTTATTCACATACTCTTTCCTACTGAACTAGTTACCTAATTTTCCAATGAAACTAATCTGAAGAAGTTTAAAATTTAACCTCAAACTACTTACAACCCCCCAAAGAAGGAAAAATATGCAGGAGTAACATCCACATGCAACGTAACATGCAACAAACGGAACCCTGGAGATTTACAACAGAATATTTTCTGCTTCCACCTTTGGAAGGATTTCACACTTACCTTTCATAAAGGAACAGCTATGGTTTTGGATTGTAGAAAATGATTCATATATCATCTGTTAAGAGAGAGTTTCTATTAGGGTGACTCTTTTTTGTATGTACAGTTTTGTGGCAAGTCTACTAGGAAGGAAGTTATTCTTATACACTAAGGCACAGTGGAACCAATGAAATGATAGTTCCACAGAAGGTGAGAATGTTGTTATTTTAAATATGAGAGAGAATAGCCAGAGGCATCTGGAAAAGTTTAAGGCATCCATGGATACATACAAAGGCAGGGCATTAAGGGGAGCAGATAAGAGCAAAGAGAAAAGATGAGTCAAGGCAAAACCCCATGAGTTGTAAAGAACAGGTAGTTTCAGGATAAGGGGAGGTAATCAGTAACTGCCTGGGAGCTAGCCTAGTAGCGTGGAGGTCAGAAGGCTAGTGTGAGGTTATTCATAATAGACCTATATTAGTAGAGTCTCAAGGAGCCTGGAGATTAGCCTAGGCTTTGATATGTAGCCACAGGTATACTCCAAGCAAAGCACCCTTTTCTAGCTGCCAGAAACCCATTTCACAGGTTTCTGAGGAGTACTGACTGTAGACCTTTATCTATCCTGTAGCAATCTTTCTGAATTTAATCTGAAATAAGCTGATTTGGACCTAACAGTTTTAAAAACACATTTGTACCCTTTTCTTTGGCTACAGAATATTGAAGCAGTAGACCCCCCAAAAAGTGAATTCCCTCCATGCTGAGAGAAAATAAAAGAGTAAAACGAGAAGTAAAGAACTTATATTCACAGAAGACACTTATAACTTGTCATTTTACCTAATGGGACTGTAAATAACAATGGGCCTTGGTCTTGGAATGCTTATCTATGGATAACTCTGACCTTCTACTTAAATCCTTAGGCTGAACCCTAAAGACAGATGTGATAGGGGCGAGCCACTGCATCTCCTAATTCATCTTTCCAATGTTGTGTACATTGACTCACTCCCCGTTTTACTATTACTTGGTGTTTTAATTGGCTTGCTAAAAATGCATGGCTGAATTTGGCTTAACTGGAGTTTCCAGGGCCCAGGCTCTGATCATTGGAATAGTACTATCCTGTAAAGAGACTTGGGAAGCTTCTATATTTCCATTGTATTGAGAGGAGTCTCACTGGGATGTTTTATATTGAGATTGCAAACAAACTGTCTCTTCTGCTGCTCTTGAGTAGTGTCCAGGCTCTCAAAATGAACTCCAACAAGAGCTGGATATACCAAGAACTGCTTAGCTCTAACTAAAGAACCTACAAAGTACTTGGTATTTGGAGGTTGGGGGACAGATTTGTGTAGAATTCAGAATAGTCTTAAAGCTTTCCCACTGCAAAATGTTAACACGTAAATGGTTTTTCCAGTGGGTTTTTTTTTTTTTTGTACACAAGTGAATTTCTTTGTGAATTTCTCCAACAGCCATAATGACACTGACTTAATCTTGTTTTAGAAAAACAGCCACAGAACTCAGGATCTCAGATATTTCATTTCTGTCTTCTTTAAGTCACGAGTCTTAAACAAGAAGTTCATATTTCTTTTTAAATTGCGAATGACTTCTGTAGCACTGGCCAATTACATTCTTTTGGTGGTGAGCCATTTAATCAGATTTCTAGCACACTGGCTCCATCATATATAAGAAAAGTAATTTTTGTTCTTTTCAGTTCACTGGGTGAGTAAATGCCCAATTACCTTCTAGGTCTATCACTAGTCATTGCTATTTTGGAAATTTTGGCTGCAGGTTCTTCTCCAGGTTCTTAGCTATTACCTTACTCCATTTTCCAATTGCTTGGCCAAGAGAAGCATCCAGGACATGATTACAGTCTCAAGACACAGGCTGACCACAAAGTATTGGCTTGAAGTTTCTGTTCACAGTATGGGAGTCACATATTCCCTCCTTTCATTCCTTATTTTATTGACACAAATACCTTATTGCTTAGGTACATGCTGCATTTCACTAATTAGTCTTACTTTCATTGTGTCAGTAATTAATCATATATCACCCATTTTGTTCTTCAGGGAATGATGACTATCAACTATCTCTACCTGGGATTTGGTAATTAATTAATATAAAGTTGCTTACTTGGTCTAGTTTCTCTTCTACTCCACGACTGAACTCTGTGAAAGAACATTAATGAGAAAGAAATATGCAGTGATTGCCAAGCCATCTTAAATGCCAGTTTGCAAAGTATTTGAGAACTAGAAGAAATCATATTATTTAGTCATGCAATTTCATCTGTATTAACCTAATTCACCTCCATCAGAAGACAGACAGAGAAGGGAAAAGAGTGTGTCTGGGGAATTAGATGAAATTATATGTAATGCCACTGAATTAGTTACATTTGTACTATAGAAAAGAAGTAAATAATTAGAAATAATTCCTACAGAGTTCTAGCAAGTGTTGGAAGTTTTAGTAGCAAACATGGAAGTTAGATTTAACTAAACAGAAAATACATTTAAAAATGTCATTGTCCTAATTATCATTCATGATATTTGATAAAGAACATAAAAACTAGAAACTGTAAGTGAAGTTAGCATCAAATCCCACTAGAGCAGTGGTTCTCAACTTCCCTAACCCTTTAACACAGTTCCTCATGTTGTGGTGACCTCCACTCATAGAATTATTTCATTACTACTTCATATCTGTAATCTTGCCATTCTTATGAATCATAATGTAGTTTTTTTGGAGTTAGAGGCTTGCCAAGGGGGTTGTGACCCATAGGTAAGGACTATTACACTGGATTAATACTAATCTTCCAATATTAAACTGTAACAGTACAGCTTTTTTATAACTGTCTTTAATCTATAACAAATATATTTATCTCATCTCTCTATGATACAAAATGACCACAGGCAACTATCATAATCATATCATTATCATAATCTAGGGATAGTTTTATACATTCAGTTTTTTCATTAATGTAGTAGATCGACTTAATCCAATGGAGTCTAGAAACTAAATTGCTCACATTATCCACAAGTACTTTTAATATAATTCAATTTCAACATACATGTATTTAAAGTCATAGAAACTTATGAGTTTCTTCCATGTGAATCATTACCTTTTGGGGTTTTTTTTTTGCCTTGTATGTTTTGATTATTTTTCTTATAGCTTATCTTCTCACTGATACTCTCTTCAGCTATGTCCATTTTATCAATCCTATTCTTTCAGATCTTTATTTAAATGATCCTTTTTGGTCCAATGAGGTGGATCATTGAGTAAGAGGATGTGTTGCCAAGTCTGAGGACCTGAGTTAGATTCCCAAGTCTCATCTGGTGGAAGGAGAGAATGGGATTCTGCAAACAGTTGTCCTTTGACAACTTTCACCCAACACACACACAGTATGATAACAAATATAATAAAAACAAATTTTCACTTTTTATTTAAAAGCTAGTTATTATTTTTTAGATTCATTCTCATTCTCACTGTTCTTCTTTTTGCAGATGAATGTGTTCAGTGCATTACTTTCTTTAACTAGATCAACCACTGTTAATGTCTTAATCTCATGAAATTTATGTTTGGATCACCTAGGGCACTGCTTCTGTTTCTGCTTGTTAAGTTTACTCCTCAAGATCCTGGTCTATTTTTTATAGAGATTTATACATGAATATTGAATGGAATGACACCTAGAAAGGCATGGTGCCTCTAGGTCATGTTTTTCTCCAGAGAGGATTAATAGTCTTTGTAATATAGCAAAGAGAAGTTCTCATGAAGCTAGTTATGGTTTACATGCTACTCTCCAATGTCTGTAAGTATTATTTTAACTCTGGTCCAGCAGCATTTGTCAGGAGCAGCCCTGGAGAGGTAAAAATAATTAGACTGCATTGCTGCTGAGTGCTCTGTAACATTTTGAAGCCTTGTTTCTATAATTGGTATATTATTATTGCTGTTGTTCTTTTTGCTTCTTGAAGACTAAGGTTTCCTTCTTGGTCTCCTATTCTTTTGCTCTGTATAACACCACATGCAAAGGTCTTGAGATTAAACAATGTAGCTTTTGTTAGTACTCCTTGGTATCTGATGCTTCTTCCTGCCTGCCTGGTGCAGCAAGCTTATAAGTCCCAGTGTTCTGTCCTGGAGAGATGGCTCAGGAATTACAAGCACATGTTGCTCTTACAGAAGACCTGAATCCTATCTACAGGACCCCGGTCTGTCAGGTCACAACTACCTGTAACTCTAGCTCCAAGGGTATCTGACTGTCTGGCTTCTGTGGGCACCTGCACTCACCTGCACAGAACCACAGAAACACATGATTAAAAATTAATCTTAATAAAAATAGTAAATGCTAGTGTTCCCATTTCATTCCTGTGAGGTTTCTTAAAAATTGATGATTTCTACCCCAAAAGATGCTTCCACCCCATTTTCCCAACCTGCTACATTATGATAACAGTTAAGCAAAGGTCTTGAGAATGGCCACACCCAAAACATCAGATACAACACCTAGTCCATGTTTCCCTCCATCTGACCTCCCAGCTGCTTGGGAAATCTCAGTTTTCTATTTAAGTGTAATCTGTCTGATTGAGGTGAATTTGGCTGCATAAATTGGCCTCCTGCAAACATTTCTATTCTAGTCAGAAGAGAGAAAAAGAATCACTTCATACAACCCAGAAATGCAGTATCGAAAGGTGTGCAGGAACAAGGATCAATTCCCAGAGGTTCAATTATTTTGACCAAGGCAGTGTCTTTCAATTACAGGCTAAAATACACTGGCCTCTTTATCATATCCACAGAGACATTTTGCATATTTTTCTACCTTAAAATAGGAATTTCTCTTGTGCCATTTCTCCTGGGCAATGAGTGACATTTTCTGTTTCCTTGAGTCTCCTAGACTCATGTGCCCTTTCATGTATGTCAATGACTTTGAGGAATAAGTGTGAGGAACAGGAACACTAGTTACTTTCTCATTGCTGGGACAGAATGCCCGGACAGAAGCAGCATAAGCAGGCTTTATTTTGGCTCACGATTTGAGAGGTCAGTATGTGCTGACAGGGAAGACATGATGATGGTACAGTGGGGCATCTGGTCATATTTCTTTTTTGCCAGACAACACAGAGAGGTAAATGTTGCTCCTTTGCTGGCTTTCTTGTTTTCATTCAGTCAAGGAATAATGCCATTCAAATTTAGGGTGGCTCTTTGTATGTCAGGTAGGTCAAGAAACTTTCTTATATACATATTCAGAAATTCATTTCCTAGGTAAACCTAAAATCCTATAATGTCACAATAATAAAGAGTATAGATATTATGACTGGCTTATATAGACTTTGATTCTTGGAACCCTAGAATGTTAATAGTAATTATATATAAAATTTATTAATTTATCAGGAAATTTATTGTCTTAATTTTTATCTTGTACATACTACCTTGACAAGATGTCACACAATTTTAATATAGAATAAGTCTTTGGACCTCACTCATTCTGCACTTTATGATTTAACCAGACATTGATTGAAAATATTTTAAACACTGCCTCTCCCCTGAACTTGGAAAGATCATTTCCTCCTTACCATAATTCTCTAAACAACAGAGGATATCAGTGATTTACATTCTATTAAGTATCTAATACTTAGTGGTTTAAAGATATATATATATATATACTAAAGCATTTTATACCAATGACTTAAACATGCTTGGTTGATATATATGAAAAATTTTAAGACCAACCCTTTGTACATATTAAAGAATGGCTACACTATTTCCAAAAGTAAACAGATATGTTGGTGTGATGTCCAACTTTGTCAGCTTGACACAGCCTAGAATTACTTAGCATGAGAGTCTCAATGAGGATTGTCTAGATTGTGTTGAGCCAGGTAATACCTTCCAGGAATTTTCATGATAAGATTAATTGAAGTCGGTAAACACTATCTAAATGTAGGTGGCACCATTTCATGGGCAGGATCCCCAATTTCATAAGAGCTGGGAAAGTCAGCGGAATACAAGCAAGCAAGCATGCATGAACCCAATTCTCCCTGATCCTGATTGTAGATGTAACAAGTTTCTACCTTGACTTTCCTACAGTGGTGGACAGTAACATGAAACTGTAAAAGAAAGAGTAAAACCACCAGACCACCATCACCACACCCCCACATAAACAACAACATAAGAAGTCGTTTTGTTTGTATGATTGATTGATTGATTGATTGATTTTTGTTAGAACATCTTATCACAGCAACAGAAATGAAGTTAGAACATTTGTGGGTAAATCAATGAGTCAAATATTTGTCTCACAAGTGAGAGGACCTGAATTCAAATCCCCAGAATCCATACAAAGCAAGGCATGTTAATACATTTTTGTGTCCTAATGCTCCTATGAAGAAATGGGAGTTAGAGACAGAAAAATTCACAGAAGCACACTAATTAGCTACCTCATCTTACATAGAAGTAGACAACAACAACAACAAAAAAGACTGAATCTTACAAGAGGTGAGAGGTGAGAACCAATGACTGAAGTTACCCTGTGACTTTACATGTGCACCATGACAAGCATGTGTCCATACTCACACACATGAACACACAAACATACACACAAAGAGTTTCAAATGAACATGCAGCGCTCAGTATTTCTCAAACTCAGGAGACAAGAAAATATTTTCTCATAAAATGTCTTAAAAGTGAAGCACTAAAGAAAAGACTTAGGAATCATATACTTTGATTTTTTTTTGTTTTTTTTTTTTTGTTTTTTGTTTTTTTTTTCTTTTTCTTTTTTTTATTGGACATTTTATTTACATTTCATATGTTATCCCCTTACCCCATCCCCCAACCACCCAGGAACCCCCCATCCCCTTACCCCTCCTCCTTCTTCTCCGTGGATGTAACCCCCACCTACCCCCCCACACTCCCACTTCCCCACCTTCAAAATTCCCACCCCCTGGGGCGTCCAGCCTTCATGAAGTCAAGGATCTCATCTTCCACCTGTGCCCGGCAGGGCCCTCCACTCTTACATATTCAGCTGAAGCCCTGGATCCCTCCATAAGTGCTCCCAGGCTGGTGGTTAGGACCCTGGGAGCTGTGGTTGGTTGGTATTGTTGCTCTCCTCATGGTGCCACTCTAACTCCTCCATTGAGAACCTCATGATCAGTTCAATGGCTAGTTGTGAGCATCTGCCTCTGAATATGTCAGACTCTTGAAGGCCTCTGAGGAGACATCCATATCAGGCCCTTATCGGCATGCACTTCCTGACTTCCACATCAGCATCTACCTTTGGTGACTGCACATGGGATGGATACTCAGGTGGAAAGGTCTTCAAATGGCCCCTCCTTCAGTTTCTGTCCCTCTCTTTGTCTCCATATTTGCTCCCTTGAGTATTTTGTTGCTCCTTCTAAGAACTGAATCACCCCCACTTGGTCTTCCTTTTTTATGAGCTTCATGTGGCCTGTGAGTTGCATCTTGGGCATTTCAAGGTTCTGGGCTAATATCCAAAAATCAGTGAGTGAATACCATGTGTGTTCTTTTGTGATTGGCTTACTTCACTCAGGATGATAATTTCTAGTTCCATCCATTTACCTAGGAACCTCTCGAATTCATTGTTTTTAATAGCTGAGTAATACTCCATTGTGTAAATATACCACATTTTTTGAATCCATTCCTCAGTTGAAGGACATCTGGGTTCTTTCCAGCTCCTGGCTATTATAAATAAGGCTGCTATGAACATAGTTGAGCATATGTCCTTGTTATATGTTCGAGCATCTTCTGGGTATATGCCTAGGAGTGGTATAGCTGGATCCTCAGGTAATCCTATGTCCAATTTTCTGAGGAACCGCCACACTGATTTCCAAAGTGGTTGCACCATCTTGCAGTCCCACCAACAATGGAGGAGTATTCCTCTTTCTCCACACCCTCGTCAGCATCTACTATCACCTGAGTTCTTAATCTTAGCCATTCTGACTGGTGTGAGATGGAATCTCAGAGTTGTTTTGATTTGCATTTCCCTGATGACTAAGGATGCTGAACATTTCTTTAGGTGCCTCTCGGCCATTCGAGTTTCTTCCATTGAAAATTCTTTGTTAAGCTCTATACCCCATTTTTTAATAGGGTAATTTGGTTGTCTGGAGTCTAATTTCTTGAGTTCTTTGTATATATTGGATATTAGCCCTCTATCAGATGTAGGATTGGTAAAGATATTTTCCCAATTTGTTGGTTGTCATTTTGTCCTATTGACAGTGTCCTTTGCCTTACAGAAACTTTGCAATTTTATGAAGTCCCATTTGTCAATTCTTGATCTTAGAGCATATACCATTGGTGTTCTGTTCAGGAACTTTTCTCCTGTGCCCAAGTATTCGAGGGTCTTCCCGACCTTCTCTTCTATTAGTTTCAGTGTATCTGGTTTTATGTGGAGGTCCTTTATCCACTTAGACTTGAGCTTTGTACAAGGAGATAAGAATGGATCAATTTTCATTCTTCTACATGTTGTCCTCCAGTTGAACCAGCACCATTTGTTGAAAATGCTGTCCTTTTTCCACTGGACAGTTTTAGCTCCTTTGTCAAAGATCAAGTGACCATAGGTGTATGGGTTCATTTCTGGGTCTTCAATTCTATTCCATTGATCTTCCTGCCTGTCTCTGTACCAATACCAGGTAGTTTTTATCACTATTGCTCTGTAGTACAGCTTGAGGTCAGGGATGGTGATTCCTCCAGAAGTTCTTTTATTGTTGAGAATAGTTTTCGCTATCCTGGGTTTTTTGTTATTCCATATGAATTTGAGAATTTCCTTTTCTAACTCTGTGAAGAATTGAGTTGGGATTTTAATGGGGATTGCATTGAATCTGTAGATTGCTTTTGGCAAGATGACCATTTTTATTATATTAATCCTGCCAATCCATGAGCATGGGAGATCTTTCCATCTTCTGAGATCATCTTCGATTTCTTTCTTCAGGGACTTGAAGTTCTTGTCTTACAGGTTTTTCACTTGCTTGGTTAGATTCACACCAAGGTATTTCATATTATTTGCAACTATTGTGAAGGGTGTCATTTCCCTAATTTCTTTTTCAGTCTGTTTATCTTTCATGTAGAGGAAGGCTACTGATTTGTTTGAGTTGATTTTATAACCAGCCACTTTGCTGAAGTTGTTTATCAGGTTTAGGAGTTCTCTGGTGGAAGTTTGGGGGTCACTTAAGTATACTATCATATCATTTGCAAATAGCGATATTTTGACTTCTTCCTTTCCTATTTGTATCCCTTTGACTTCTTTTTGTTGTCTAATTGCTCTGGCTAGGACTTCCAGTACTATATTGAATAGGTAGGGGGAGAGTGGGCAGCCTTGTCTAGTCCCTGATCTTAGTGGGATTGCTTCAAGTTTCTCTCCATTTAGCTTGATGTTGGCTACTGGTTTGCTGTACATTGCTTTTACTATGTTTAGGTATGGGCCTTGAATTCCTGATCTTTCCAAGACTTTTATCATGAAGGGATGTTGAATTTTATCAAATGCTTTCTCAGCATCTAGTGAGATGATCATGTGTTTTTTTTCTTTGAGTTTGTTTATATAGTGGATTACATTGATGGATTTCCGAATATTGAACCATCCCTGCATTCCTGGGATAAAACCTACTTGATCATGATGGATGATTGTTTTGATGTGTTCTTGGATTCGGTTTGCTAGAATTTTGTTGAGTATTTTTGCATCGATGTTCATAAGGGAGATTGGTCTGAAGTTCTCTTTCTTTGTTGGGTCCTTGTGGGGTTTGGGAATGAGTGTAATTGTAGCTTCATAGAACGAATTGGGTAGTGTTCCTTCTGTTTCTATTTTGTGGAATAGTTTGAAGAGAATTGGTATTAGGTCTTCCTTGAAGGTCTGATAAAATTCAGCACTAAAACCATCTGGTCCTGGGCTTTTTTTAGTGGGGAGACTTTTAATGACTGCTGCTATTTCCCTAGGGGTTATGGGACTATTTAGATGGTTTATCTGCTCCTGGTTTAACTTTGGGACCTGGTATCTGTATAGGAAATTGTCCATTTCTTCCAGGTTTTCCAGTTTTGTTGAGTATAGGCCTTTGTAGTAGGATCTGATGATTTTTTTAATTTCTTCATTTTCTGTTGTTATGTCTCCCTTTTCAGTTCTGATTTTATTAATTTGGATACTGTCTCTGTGCCCTCTGGTTAATCTGGCTAACAGTTTATCTATCTTATTGATTTTCTCAGAGAACCAACTCCTGGTTTTATTGATATTTTGTATTGTACTTTCTGTTTCTATTTGGTTGATTTCAGCCATGAGTTTGATTATTTCCTGCCTTCTACTCCTCCTGGGTGTATTTGCTTCTTTTTGTTCTAAAGCTTTTAGTTGTGCAGTCAACTTGTTAGTGTGTGCTCTTTCCAGTTTCTTTTTGTAGGCACTTAGAGTTATGAGTTTTCCTCTTAGCACTGCCTTCATGGAGTCCCACAAGTTTTGGTATGATGTGTCCTCATTTTCATTGAATTCTAAAAAGTCTTTAATTTCTTTCTTTATTTCTTCCTTGACCAAGTCATCATTGAGTAGAGAGTTGTTCAGTTTCCATGTGCATGTGGGTTTTCCATTGGTTTTGTCATTATTAAAGACCAGTCTTATTCCGTGGTGATCTGATAAGATGCAAGAGATTATTATTATTATTAGAGATTATTTCAATCTTTTTGTATCTGTAGAGGGTTGTTTTGTGACCAATTATACGGTCTATTTTGGAGAAGGTACCATGAGGTGCTGAGAAAAAGGTATATTCTTTTGTTTTAGGATGAAATGTTCTATAGATGTCTGTTAAGTCCATTTGGTTCATAACTTCTGTTAATGTCAAAGTGTCTCAGTTTAGTTTCTGTTTCCATGATCTGTCCATTGCTGAGAGTGGGGTGTTGAAATCCCCCACTATTATTGTATGAGGTGAAATATGAGTTTTGAGCTTTAGTAAAGTTTCTTTTATGTATGTAGGTGCCCTTGCATTTGGAGCATAGATGTTCAGAATTGAGAGTTCACCTTGGTAGATTTTTCCTTTGATGAGTATGAAGTGTCCTTCCTTATCTTTTTTGATTAATTTTGGATGAAAAAGGACTTTATTTGATATTAGAATGGCTACTCCAGCTTGTTTCTTGGGACCATTGGCTTGGAAAATTGTTTTCCACCCTTTTATTCTGAGGTAGTGTCTGTCTTTGTCACTGAGGTGCGTTTCTTGTATGCAGCAAAATTCTGGGTCTTGTTTGTGTATCCAGTCTGATAGTCTGCGTCTTTTTATTGGGGAATTGAGACCATTGATGTTAAGAGATATTAAGGAAAAATGATTGTGGCTTCCTGTTATTTTTGTTATTAGAGGTAAAGTTATGTTTGTATAGTTATCTTCTTTTGGGGTTGTTGGAAGATTACTTCCTTGCTTTTTCTAGGTTGTAGTTTCCCTCCTTGTGTTGGTGTTTTCCATCAATTATCCTTTGAAGTGCTGGGTTTGTGGGAAGATATTGTGCAAATTTGGTTTTGTCATGGAATATCTTGGTTTCACCATCTATAGTGATTGAGAGTTTTGCTGGGTATAGTAATCTGGGCTGCAATTGTGTTCTCTTAGGGTCTGTATGATGTCCGTCCAGGCTCTTCTGGCTTTTATAGTCTCTGGTGAGAAGTCTGGTGTAATTCTTATAGGTCTGCCTTTGTATGTTACTTGACCTTTTTCCCTTACTGCTTTTAGTATTTTTTCTTTGTTTTGTGCATCTGATGTTTTGATTATTATGTGACGGGAGGTATTTCTTTTCTGGTCTAGTCTATTTGGTGTTCTGTAGGCTTCTTGTATGTTTATGGGCATCTTGTTCTTTAGGTTAGGGAAGTTCTCCTCAATAATTTTGTTGAAGATATTTACTGTCCCTTTAAGTTGGGACTCTTCATTCTCATCTATACCTATTATCCTTAGGTTTGGTCTTCTCATTGTGTCCTGGATTTCCTGGATGTTTTGAGTTAGGAGTTTTTTGCATTTTGCATTTTCTTTGACAACTGTGTCAATATTTTCTACCGTATCTTCTGCATTTGAGATTCTCTCTTCTATCTCTTGTATTCGGTTGGTGATGCTTGTGTCTATGACTCCTGATTTCTTTCTTAAGTTTTCTATTTCCATGGTTGTCTCCCTTTGAGCTTTCTTTATTGTTTCTATTTCCATTTTCAGATCCTGAATGTTTTTGTTTAATTCCTTCTTTGTGTTTTCTTGCATTTCCTTAAGGGATTTCTGTGATTCCTCTTTAAGGGCTTCTATCTGTTTACTTGTACTCTCCTGTATTTCTTTAAGGGAGTTTCTTAATTCCTTCTTATAATCCTCCATCATCATCATGAGAAGTGATTTTAATTCTGAATCCTGCTTTTCAGGTGTGATGGGGTGTTCAGGGCTTGCTATATTGGGAGAACTGGGTATTGATGATGCCAAGAAACTTTGGTTTCTGTTGCTTATGTTCTTGCGCTTGCCTTTCACCATCTGGTTAGCTCTAGTGTTGCCTGCCCTCACTGTGTAAGACTGGAGTCTGTATTTCCAGTTATCTTACTTGTTGCAGAGCTCCTCAGAGTCCAGATGTCTCTGTAGTCTTATGATCCTAATCTTCGTGTCTGCTGCTCTGAGTGCAGTGGCTCTTTGACTGCTCTGAGTGCAGTGGCTCCTCTAGGATGACTCAGGAGTCAGTATCTCCACAGGACAGGAGTAGATCAACTCAGTGTCAGCTGCTCTGAGTGCAGTGGCTCCTTGGCTGCTCTGAGTGCTGTGGTTCCTCGGCTGCTCTGAGTGCAGTGGCTCCTCTAGAATGACTCAGGAGTCAGTATCT
>NW_021604591.1:9675595-9705503 GCF_004785775.1 Grammomys surdaster
GTCCTCTCTCTCTCTCTCTCTCTCTCTCTCTCTCTCTCTCTCTCTCTCTCTCTGTGTGTGTGTGTGTTGTGTGTATGTGTGTATGAGTCCATGGAAACAAGAAGAGTACATGCTCTAAAATAGAGTTGCAGGTGATTGTGAGTTTCTTGCATGTGCTAAGCTCAGATAGCATGGTAGAATAGAGCAATAAGCGCTTTTAAACACTGAGCCACCTATTTATTCCTTAAAAAGCATTCTTAAATACCATTCACAATGTAAATATATGAACTAAATTAACCTAGAAAGTATCAAAGACAGAAACATACCTTAAATAAATAAACTGACACTTTAGTTAGTAAAACTTAGGAAGAAAGGAGTATTTACTTAACAGCTAGTGAGTTTTTATACTTCATTTTGTTTAGGTTGAATAACATTTATGAATATATTTTATGCTGCTTTCCTAGCAGTAATTATTCAAGATTGTTCATTCTTTTGATTCATAATGTCTTTTGATCTATAAAATAGCCCCCATGAAATAAATTATATGCATATTTCAAATTGTGGAAATTTGAACTTCAAACATCTGGTTCTTATCAAGGTTCTGGAAATAATTAATTAATAACTGGAATTGGGCCTAAAATAAATATGTGAATAATAGGAATTCCCATACTGCAGATTAAGAAGTTTGAAAAAGAAAAGGAAAGGAAAAAATATATTTTTAGGAAAACAGTCATAGAACATGCCAGCACTGGGGCTGGGGAGATGGTTCAGTAGTTAAGAGAGCTTGCTGCTCTTACAGAAGACCTGAATATTGCCCTCTTCAGCACACATCTGCATATGGTAACTCACAACTGCCTGGAACTCCACTCCAGGGATCTGAAGTGCTGGGATCCTGCTTTAACTTGAGAAAGGGTACTGAGGAAGTGTAGATGGGAGCAACAGAAGAGTTGACAGCTCTCCAATCGGCTTGAGATAGCTGTCTCTTGCAGAGCAAAGACCAGTCTTTTATTTGCTTAAGGTACTTCCTTAGCAATTGCATATCAGTTCATTCATTTATTCCAGGTTCCCTTTTATCGTTCCAGAAATTGGCATTTTATAACCTTAGCCCCTTGACTCTTAGAAACTGAAATACAGAGAACAATCAAGTCAAATGAACCAGACAGCAGGTATGTTGTTTTTTGGTTTTGATTTTTGTTTTGTTTTAACATAGCAAGTTCTATGCATTTTGTGGTCACAGCACTTGTGTTTACCATAGACGCTATCTTTATGTGAGAAAGTTGTAATTTAGTGAGGTCTTGTTTATGCCAGTGAAAGCAGCATTGGAGCTTATTTTGTAATTCTTAGTTATCTCAATATATTCTTTTAATCTTTGGATGTTTTCTTTTTCATCTCAGCAACTCCAAGGCTTATTATTGGAAAGTATTAAGCAGTCCCAGAAAGTAAGAATATCATTACGCCATCATCTTTTTTCTTGATACTAGACTTTGTGTCCATCTTTAACTTCTATTTAAATTGCACATATAACCACCTAGTTTAGGGAGTAGACTATATAGATCAAGTATATAGACTATATAGTTGTTGATATCTTCCATGGAAGAGACCACCATTTTACCCCTAATATTATATAAGCTCTTATCTGAGCCTTGACTTAGCTATTCCTTTCACTTTTTTGATCCAAGTGTTTTCTCCTATTGACAAAATCATGTCTCCTTTCTTAATATCTTTTTGACTAAGCTGACTCATAGTGCAACTTCTTCTATTCTTTTAGATCCACGAAGCCTCTCATATAACTCATATTGCATCCTTCTATTTTGCATCATAGAGAAATCCTATAAAGAAAAATTCTTAGACTGATTTATGTATTCTTGAACTCTTGTTTTCAGAGTTCTTTCTTGCAGCCTTAAGTGCTGTCCTGAAGGTCCCAGCATTACTATTTTGCTGAGGATCTCCAGACACGTTCTGCTTCCCAGAATCTTTACTGTTTCTCATTATCATGGAGTCATTAACCTTGGCAGGGAGAACATTCCCCAAAGGAGACACATGAAGTAAAATATCTACATTAGTATGCAAGCAAGGTTTATACCTACGGCAGCCATCAGCACTCCAGGAAATCCACATTCTGCTGGCTCTGGTCCAGGGGTGAGAACCATGTCACACTGTCCCTTCAGTGGCCATGCCAGACCCAGCACTGAAGCATGTTTTTTTGGCCAATAGTTTATTAGTTCTGCACCCCCTGCACACACACATAAATAAATAAATATATAAATAAATAAATAAATAAATAAATCTTTAAATAAATCTTTAAGGAAAGAAAGTTCAGCACTTTGTAGCTTTTTTTATTGGATATTTTATTTATCTACATTTCAAATATTATCCTCTTTCCTGGTTTCCCCTCCACACACCCTTTATGCTATTCCCCCAACCCCACCCCCAAGGGGTTTGTAAAACTCTGTATCTTCTAAGTTTGTATCTCTTTTACCAATCTCTTACTGTAACTGATAACTAAAAATACCAAAAATGTTTTCTGTCATCTTTCCACACCATCACTATGGTATATGTGAATGTATTGAGAATCTCAAGAGTATCAACAATATTGAGAAGACAGGGAAACAGCCTATCTCCATCAGGCCATGTTCCAAAGTGATTGTTCAGTTCCTAACTGTGACAATAAAGCATGGTTACACTGGTGAATTTGAAATCATTTCTGATCATAGAACTATGAACATCATGAACCTCACAGGCAGGTTGAACATGTGTATATTAATCTTCCCTAGATTTATTATGGAGCTCAGAGACCTAAAAAATGGCAGAATAATCTGCTTCCCAGAATGTCAGTTTGGCTTCATTGCACTGACAATCTCAACTGCCATGATGAACCACAAAAATGTTGGGGAGGGGGAATCATGGGATACTTTTTCTGAAGGTATAAAACACATAAATAAAAAAGCCTAAGCTAAAAGAAAAGAAAAAAAAACATCAAAAGAGTAGGAATATTGGTGGTAGTAGAGCATAATAATGTATTATAGACGCATCTTTACTATTCCTTGTTTTATGTGGATCCATCATAAGTGATTTATACATATGCATTAAACCCATTTAAACCTTACACTTATTACTATGGTCTTAGGAGACATTACTTTTTCTTAGAAATTTATTGTGTGACAGGCCAGGTTTTATACATGCACTATTTTTTTATACACATGCAGAATAAATGAATAAGATACTAACAATTTGGTATGTTCCTATTGAAGCACAGAGCTAAAGAGATGTGATTAGTGATTCCAGCCAACATGCATGAGGCAGAGCTAACATTTTAATCAGCACTCTGCATTTGACTTGAGTCTTGAGGGTTGTGGAAATGAGAACAAACTGAAACATGACTTACATTCTATGCCTCTTTATGCTTTCTCATTTTGAGTCCCATAAAAGATTGATGGCCAGCACCTAAGCAATTATATTGTTTGTGTTATTGTTATGGTTAAATAATAAATGTTATGGGATCCAGATAGAATTAATCATCATAGTAAAAGTATGTCTCAAGAGCAGATTTTGTGGTGTTTTACTGTGACAAAATTGCAGCTAAGGTCCCCAAAGATAATAAACATAATTAATTTCTAGCATCATTTAGTATAAGATTCACTTGAGAATGGAAAATTTGAAGTGGAAAAATAAGCTCATGGCCATAAATGTATTGTACGGTGTTTGTTCTGTCTATTTTCAAGTGAATTCAGCCAACTGGTTCTTTATACCAAACTACTCTAACAATGAGCAAGGTGAGACTCAAGACAATGTTTTAATTAAGAATTGGATTCTGGGCTATGGATTCAGCTCAGTCGGTAGAGTACTTACCTAGCAAATGCAAAGCCCTTAGATTGATATCTATAGTACACAAAATGGCATGGTATTTCATGGCTGCAAGCCTATTACCTAGAAGATGAAGGAATGAGGAACTGAAGCTCAAGATCATTATTGACTACTCAGAAAGTTGCAGACCGTACTTTTCTAGAGATCCAGTCTCAAAATAATGTGAAGAAGCAGAAGAAGGAGGAATATGGGGAACAGAAGGACAAGGAGAAAAGAAGGAGAAAGAAGAGAGGGAAATAATTTCACACTATCAGTGATTTAACAGTCAGATAGAGGCTGATGAGGGAGGAAGTGGATCGAGAGGGTTCAAGGGGATGAGTAAGGGTAGTTGAGGAGGAAGAAACAAAACAAGAAAAACGAAGTATATGGGAAGATGCCATAAGGAAACCCACTATTTTGGAGGTGAATTAGAATAAAATGAAAGTAGTTAACTAATTAATTAGCTGCACAATAACCCTAACTTAATTATTTTTTTCTTAATTTCTTATTAGATATTTTCTTTATTTACGTTTCAAATGTTATCTCCTTTCCTGGTTCCTCCTCATCCCCACCCCAGTAAACCCACTATCTCATCCTCCCTCTCCATGCTTCTATGAGGATGTTCTCCCACCTACCCATCCACCCACCCCCTCCTTTCTCCTTCCTCCTCCCTCCTCCCGACTCTCGCTTTCCCCTAAATGGGGGGGGGGTTGGGGGGGGGGGACGGGACATTGAGCCTTCACAGGTCCAAGGGCTTCTCCTTCAATTGATTCCCGATAATGTCATCCTCTGCTACATACAAGGCTGGAGCCATGGGTCCCTCCATGTGTACTCTGGTTGGTGGTTTAGTCCGGGAGCCCGGGGGCATCTGGTTGGTTGATACTGTTGTTCTTCCTAAGGGGTTGCAAACCGCTTCAGCTCCTTCAGTACTAACTTAATTCTTAAGAAGTACTAATAATGAATAAATTCTATGTAGCTGAAATCAGGTATTGGGCCAACAAGATACTGTAACAAGTAAAATCTTCCACTGCCAGTTTGACCATTTGATTTGATCCACTGGACTCACATGAAGGAATGAGACAATTTGTTCTCTAGCCTCAACACAAAAAATGCTAAATTAATTAGTTTTTAAAAGGGTCACGAAGTTTAAAAATAATAAAGTAAGTAGTATTGTAAATGTTCAAATATAAAACAAAATTATTTTAAATTACAATTTTCTTAAGTTTGCTTCCCAGGAGAGTATAGCTAGGATTTGTTTTGACCCAAATTATATGATGCTTTCCCTATGACATCATTATATATCTCTTCCAGTTGCTATGTTGCCACGTCTTCCTTTTAGATGAGTATGATTCAACTTTCTCATGATGTTCAGCATCTTTGACTTGCTTTCATTAGTGTGGGGAGTAGGCATGGGTTTGTGACACCTAAACAGACATTTTCATGATATTTAACAATTTTTCCATAGTGATGTCATGGGTAGGACCTGCTTGGCCCATCTGAACCTCAGCATTACTAAATTATACAGACAACATGAAATTTACTTATAATGAAATTAGACTTATAATAAATAAGATCTGTTATGGTAAGTCATTGAAATTACTATGTTGTTACTATTTCATACCCTAACAGAACTATATAGATTAAAAATTATCTTCTATAGAATTCATTATGGATAAGTCTTTTTATATACAGAGTGCTTGTTTAGTTATGCATCTTAAAACAAGGTAATATTTTAATTCAATCAATCAATGAATCATCATCTACCATTCATTTGTCTATTTTCTGTCTATCTGTCTTTCTGTCTGTCTGTCTGCCTACCTATCTGTCATCTGTCTGTCTAAAATAATGAATGAATGGAACTTTGAGCTATATTTCAACAAGACAGACATACTCTCACTAATTTGGAACTATTTTATGTTCCCGAGATAAAATCAGACACTAAGCTATATCTTACAAATACTATTTTAGTGTATGTAGAAAGAATATTATAAAGCTTAAATTCAAGAATTATATATAGTATTGTGATAGAGGATTGCTACAATCTTCGAGTTCTTAAATTAGTATCGGATCTTAAGTAGCTGTCAGATCTGTAAGTTCATCTTGTAGTTGGTAAGATCAGACAGGAGCCTTGAGCTCAAACAGTTTTTCTAGAAACAAATGTGAAAAAAGATATAGCAAAGATAACAATGAGCTTTTGGTTGGGGTCTGCTATGCAAGAGCAGACAATCTATGGAGATTTTGTTTTTACATCAAAGCATAGGAGCAGTCATACCATCAAATTAACTATGTATGCTTTCTCATGGGCTACCTTTTAAAACACAACCCCATGAACTGTTAGTGGAAAAAGTGAAATCTATATACTGGAGTTATGAAGAAATACTGAAAACGGAAATTTCTAATTTGTTTGAGTTTGGGGGAACTTTGGGACACAGAACGAGAATCACACATTTCCCAAAGTAACAAGGGATTAGGCAAGTGGCTCAGAACAATATATGAAATTGGCCCCAACTCATCATTTTGTTAACACATTGGGCATAACAATTGTACCAAAAGACAGCTTAAAGGGATTTTAAGCATAATCCCAGCCTATGCTCATTTCAATATAGAAGAATGTTACTCCTTATGTCTTGGTTAGTTTTTTTGCCAACTTAACACAAGCTAGAGCCATCATCTCAGAAGAAAAAATCTCAGTTGAGAAAATGCTCCAATAGATTGTCCTGTGGCACATATTCTTGATTAACAATTGGTATAGAAGGCCCAGGCTAATGTAGGTGATGTTACTTCTGGACAAGTTGTTCCGTTTTTTGTGTGTGTGGTGTTTGTTTATTGCTTAAAAAAAGCCAAGAAAGCCACAAGGAGCAATACAGAAAGAAGTGTTCTCCTAGCATCTCTGCTTTAGTCTTCTCTCTAAATTCCTGCCTTGAGTTCTTGCCCTGACTTCCTTTCATGATTAACTACAAGGTATAAGCTGAAATACCCACACCCTCAAGTTGCATTTGGTCATGGTCTTTTCTATATAAGTAGAAACTTAACTACACATCCTACTTTTCAAATAGTGGAAATTGGTTATCCTGTTATCTCGAAGCTTTCCAATAAGATTCCAAGTCTCTTCTGAAATGTTATTTGGGCTCAACATTATAATCTGCAAGTAGAGGACACAAATGCCACTTGTAGGCTTTCTTGTCATTACGTTAAGTAAAAACTACGATATGGAAGTTAGTTACCTAATATTACAGGAATATGTATAATGGTAGAATGTGCAGTGTTAGAACACCACCTAAATGTACTAACGTTTGTATCTCGAACAGGATAATTATTTGGCTTTCCATAAATATTTTGAATGATTTCTGAAACTGTAGCACTACATGTTGAGGGGATATAATCCAGTGTTACATTCATTCATGGTGTGTTGTTGAGTGTGCATGCACTGAGTATGTTCACCCACTGACAGTTGTTGCTACAGTTAAACAAATGTAGGTAGTGACATCAAGGGGCGATGTGTTAGAGTTTCTATAGCTGGAGTGAAACATTACATGACCAAAGCAACTTGAGGAGGAAAGGTTTATATGGCTTAGACTTTCAAATAACTGTTTATCATTGAAGGGAGTCAGGAAAGGAATTCAAATGGGGCAAGGATCTGGAGGCAGAAGCTGATTCAGAGGCCATGAAGAATGCTGCTCACTGGCTTGCTCATCATTGCTTGCTTAGCCTACTTTCTTATTGAACACAGGGCCACCAGCCCCAGGATGGCATGGCATACCATAGGCTAGGACCTCCCCCTTCAATAACTAGTTAAGAAAATGTCCTAAAGCTGGGTCTTTTGAAGACATTTTATATATTGAGATATCCTCCTTTCAGATTACTCTAGGTCATGTCAAGTTGACCTAAAAATAGCCAGCAGAAGTAAGATCAAATACAATTGTCAGCTATTGCTCAGTAAATATGTAGGCTATTTGGGCTATTTATTAAATCATAATAATATCAAAGTATAGTATAAGCTGATAATAAAGAAATAGAAAATGTGTTTTGAACACAATAGATTCAGGTGGCCCGTTGTTCATCTATGGAGATGTCATGTGGGTAGTAGGCAGAATAAAGATGTTTCATAAAAAGAATGCATGTCAATATTATATAGACTTGAATATTCAGTCAACAGCAAATAGATGATAAGTGAGGTATGAACAAGGTAAGAGCAATGACAGCATGGCATATCTTATTACTATTATTAAGATTTTTATGTGTGTATTTTCCAGACAGTAAGTTGAGATAGATGTTGGTCCTATATCCCACTGTGTTTGAGACATGGTTTCTCTTGTTCACTGTTGTTTGTGAAAAGATAGCTGTGCCATGAGCTTCTGGAGTTTAGAGTGTTTTCTCTTCCCACCACACAGGAGTGGTACACTGGGACTATAGATGCTTATATTACTGTATCTGGGTTTTGCCATCTAGGGATCCAAACTCGGTTCATCAAGACTTAGCAGAAATGGAAAGCTGGCAAATTAGATTACAGATACCTGAATCCACTAAGGAGAAAACCATGGTCAGTAGTTAGAGAGGGATTCATGCAGATGTCATATACTTGGGAAGTTTTTAAATTGAAAACCAACTCAACTGTTTTGTGATTATTGCCATGTTAATTTGGCAATCTCGCTTAGATCACAAGAGTAAATTTTGAGTTTTGTGTTATATACAAAATGACAAACAAATCATATATACAATATTCTGCAATGCTGCATGAGACAATTGTTATTATTTATGAAGGTGATTAGGCAACTTGGCTTGATCCTCTTACTCTTCTGCCCTGTGCTTTGAGTGTAGTTGTCCTCTGTCTATCACAAAGTTTTGTGGGTAATTATTTACTGAGTACCACTAATTTTGTGTGTGTGTGTGTGTGTGTGTGTGTGTGTGTGAGCGCGCGTGCGCACGCGCAAACCCCTGGAATACCAGAAGAGGGCAACAGATACTCTAGAAATTGTGGGATATCAGATGTAGGTACTGGAAATCTAACTCCTGTCCTCTGTAAGCATAACATGTACTTTGATCTGCTGAGCCATCTCTCCAACCCTTTCATTTTTGTTTTAATTGATAACTTTTACATTGTCAATTATTTCAAATATAATTTCAGAATTCTGTTCTTATTTTTTATAGTTTGCTGAGTTAGTTGTCCGGAAACTAAGTTTGTCATCTGTAACTTAAAATTATCAGGAATACATGTTTTTTCATGATATTGTATTTTAAAAGTAATAAAGGATAATTTTAGGCTTTGTAGTTGCTGTGGGATTTCAGTTTCCTTCAGTGACCAAGCAGAGCACACACACACACACACACACACACACACACACACATTAATTTGTAGATCAAAATTAGGTGAAAACAGAAAACTGCTTCTGTTTCTTCATCTTCATGTTCTGCAATTGGAATCTCTTGTGTACATCAATTCAAGTCTTAATATAAAATCATGAATTAGCTAAAAGATTATCCATATATGTTTGGGTGTATGATGTCATTGAATATAATTGTTTGTAATGTTACTTGTTGTACCAAGTATGATGTAGAAAAGGATTTGATTTATAGAAGCATACATTTTTATTATTTTTTCATTTTATGTATGCATGTATATTTCTGTAAGTGGATATTTCCACCATAGGCATGCAGGTATCCATATAGACCAGAAGACGTTATGAGAACCATTGAATCATGAACGGTTGTGAGCTGCCTGGCCTGGGTGCTGATAACCGAACTTTGGTTCTCTGATACAGTAAACATTCCTAATATCTACATAGTCCCTCTACTCCCAGAAACTATAACTTCATGGTATAGTTACAAAAAAATCCTTTCAGTGCATTACTTCCCTTAGACGTTTATAATCATAAAGCTTTACTCCCTTACAGTATACTATACTGATTATGTGTCTCCTTTCTTCTGTAAATATATTGGTCACACATTTTATTTCTTGGCTGCAGTCATTTGATATAAAATTATTTTGTAGTGTGTTTATGGCACGCTTATCAAATTAGCATTAAATATTTGTCACAGTTTTATGATGCAAAATTGGACCTCTGGTGATTTATTATACCATAATCCTGCAAAATGGTTCAATCTTTTCTAGTTGTGTGGTGTAATGTTCCCAGGAGGATATGTCTGTACTACAACAGTCACCAAAGTTGGATCGAGAAGAGAGCATTTAGCAAATTCTTATGGATAGTAATGTTGGATCAAATTATTCATGATAATTTTATTTAAATGTGTAATCCCATAGAGTTTTAAAAGTGCATGTCCATGACCATAAAATGACAGCAAAAAGTAAGACGTAAAGCACAACTACAAACCTGTTAAAATTTAAATAAACCACAGTAACTAGATAGTGACAGTGTAGTAAGAATGTTGGTTTCTTTAAAAACACAGTTATATTATGTGAATAGATTTTTATTTTAATACCAAATGTAGGATACAGGGATGCCTCAGATCATCCACACATTTGTCTCATGCTCTTGCAGGGCCATGATTGATTCTGCCAGCTGAAGATAGTTTACATTTAGAATTCTGGGACACTTGAGAGGCTGTAAAAAGGCAAGAAACCATCCCTATCCCCTCACCCCTGAGAGATTTTGACAGATCTCTGTTTCTACTCCTGCTGCTGCTGGTTCCTTCTGCTGATTTTGATGTTTGCTAGATCAATGGTTTACTTGATTCCTGGTTGAAAATATCCTAATGGTGAAGACTGGTTTTGATCCAAGTCATCTGATGGCCATAATGAGCCAGAAGTAGTCTAAAGAATTCCAAACCTCTCTTTTCCTTCCTTCTTTCTTGCCTACCTTGTGCTGGGGGGTTGGGAGGGATTGGGAAGGAGAAGGGTAGTAGATACAAGATTCCAATAAAGTACCCAAACAGTAAAGTACATTTACATGACATTGCTTTCCTAAACTTTAATTGAAATCGCTATATAAATAGATCTCCATATTTCGTATTTCATTTGGAACATACTTAACTCTTGAGCTTTTTAGCCTGGTGGACCAGCAATTAAAGCATCTTTATTATGGTTACTGTTATTTTTCTGTGTACCATTTATTTCATCCTTAAAAACATTTGTCTTTACTTATGTATATGAATGTGTTTGTGCCTATCAACTGTGTGCAAATGCCTCTGGATGCCAGAAAAAGGCATCCAATACTGAAAAGCTGGAGATATAGGCAGTTGTGAGCTGCCTGCCCTGGGCACTTAGCACCAAACCCAGGTTCTCCACAAGAATAGACTGCACTGTTAATCATTGTAACATCTCTCCATTTACTTCATTTTAAATACTGACTCATCATTCTGTTAAGCAGGTTTACTGGTGCACAGGAAAATATATTAGTGTAATAAAAACAAATTAGTAAGAAATTATTTATTAGCTAATTACTATTAAACTTTCAAACAAACATGATTTGAATTGAATTTTTTGTGTTATCATTTTAGCCTTTTCATATGATATTATAGTTAGGTAGTTTACATTTTCTGAGCATTTTCCTTAGAAACGAATACAGAATTTACCAGATGGCCCTTAGGTACCTGACAGCAGTATGTATATTTTACACATGTATGTGTGTATGAATCTCAACTCTAGATAATTTAGCTACAGGGAAGATTTATGAAATTGCTATTACAATTAAGACAGAAATTTCCTATTATTAAAAGCTCGATTGTTTTGCCCTTAATAATCCCTTAACATTCAAGATGCATCTGACATCCCTTAATATTTCTCATGTTTCTAATAATACTAAGTTAACTATCTGAATTGTTTAAAAAAAACACAAATTCAATTCAAATTATTAGTCTGAAAGTTTAATAGTAATTAGTCAATGAATAATTTCATAAAATCTATGTGTTTTTTGTGTGGTTTCAAGATTGTTACGTATACCATGCCATGTAATAAGTAATATAACATAATTTTATTTCCTCTTTGAAAATCTCATACATGTACATAATGTATTCTGATCATATCCTCCCAGATCAATCTTCCCATGTCCCTCTCCGAACTTTCACATTCTTTCCTTTCAATCCACTGAGTCCTGTTAGTATTGACCTCAGGTTTATATATGGCTGTAAGATCATCTCTAGGAACATGGACAACCTATCAGAGACCACACCCATGAAGAAAAATGAGTCTTTCTTCCACAGCTGCCAATAACTCATCATCTAGGTGTGGAATTTTGTGAGCCACTCTCCAGCTCAGGCTAGAACGTTAACTGTCTTGATCTTGCACAGATTTCCTGCCCAATAATCACACGTACTGTGAGTTCCTGAAGGCAAGGGCCTTCTCATGTCTAAATGGCATTGACTTGCAGAAGTCTCAGGTACTCCATGGCTCTTACCGTCTTTCTGCTTTTCTTTCATGCTATTTCCCAGAACCTTAGAGTGAATGAATTGAACAGATGTTGAGTTTAAGACTGACAACTCCACGGTCACTCATTCTCTGACCTCTCGCCAGTTATGGGTCCCTGGATTAACCAACATGCAGTAGAAAATAAGGAGTTCTTCCCTGAGAGCTATGAGTTACACTCATGTAAGGATATTAAAAGTAAATATTTACAATGCAGTTTGAGTCTATGTCCAGTTAACAAAATAATGTACACAATATTTAAGGATGGCTTTTTCTCTCAGTAAAATGTCACTGAGTTCAGTTCAAGCACTCACAATTTATCCACAGTGTTTCTCTTGTTTAGTGGAAGTATTTCATTATGCACTTCATTTAAATACTCTCCCATGGAAAGCCGTTGGATTATTTCCAAATTTTGAGGGTTTTATAAATAAAGCTTTATAAACATTTTACCATGTTTGTGGGTTTCCGCATGTACTTAAATTTCTATCACCGTATCTACCTGTTAGATTGCAGAGTTACATGACAAGTGCATGTTTAATTTTATAGGATATTTCCACAGTGTTTTCCAGAACAGCCCTGCTGTCTTGCATTTCTAAAAAGGTTAAAAAAAATGAATTAATCTCTCTACATCCGTATTGGCATTTATCCTTGTCACTATTTTATGTTTAACAATCTTTATAGTTTAGATGAGATTTTTAAAAGCCTAGCTAGTCTTCCTATATAGATTTTTAAATTTTTCATTTAGATTCCCATGTTTCATTTACATGTCCCATATGTGTGGATGCCAGTGGAGGTCATAAGATGAAGTTGGAGCCACTGAAGGTAGAGTGACAGGTAATTTTGAACTGCCCTATATGAGTGATAGCAACTTAAGTTGGTTTGGAACTTAAGAAGTTCTCTAGAAGACCAGCAAAGGTTTTAAACTGTTGAACCATCTCTCTAGTCATTTGCAGATTTTTAACCCTTTTCTTGTTTCCTACAATGGCCAGGGTGTTCTTTTTCTCGTCTAGACTGACAACATTTGCCCTGTACCCATTGGCATTTCAGTTTTTGTCATAAGTAAATGCAACCTGTTATTAGAAATATGTATAGACTCAATTGTCATGACTGAGACCAAATTTTCTTGGACATCATTTTTATAGGCATTGACACACCTATAGGGAGCATGTTGGACTATTGAGGGATCAGGAAACAAATACAAAGTCCTGACCTCTTTGCTTTAGTTTTAGACAAATCTCAAGTAAATATCAGCTCTAGGGTGAATTCCCACAATTGCTTTTGTTTCAACATTTGACTTCCTGTTCTGGTCACCATCACAACACCTACTCTCAGGTGCATTGTTCCTGGGAACATGCTCCAGTAAATCTCTAGCAGACAGGCCTCCCTCTGACTATGGTTTCTGGCTTTTTCTATTGTTCTACTTTCATTTCTGTTGCCATGATGAAATAAATATCCAGACTTAGAGCAACTAAGGAGAGAAGGTTTATTTTAGTTCATAGTTACAGGTTCCAGCCTATTTTCATGGGAAATCAAGGAGGCAGAAATTTGAAGCAGCTAGTCACACTCCATCACAGCAAAGAACGAAGATATGAGTGCACACAACCCTAGTATTCAGCTTGATGTCTCTATCTTTACACAGTCTAGGGCACAAAAGCAGGCAATGGTGCAGCACACTTTTTGACTGGATTTTCCCACAAAGATCAAGACCATCCTTTGCAGACATACCTGAAGGTCAACCTGATCAACAATTCCTCAAGCAGACTCTGGAACCAAATCATTCTAAGGTTTTCTCAAGTGGACAATCGATATCAACCATTATACTATTTAAAATAGTAAAACTGACATACTATTCATATTTACCGCTAAAATGTGTTTTGTATACAAAAGGTGATTTTGGACATATCAGCATTACATATTATAATAGGAAATTTTAGGACCATGTTCCAGACTGGCAGCTTATGCCACAAAACTCTGAATAATAGCTGAGATATTTTTAAGTATTTTAAAGATAAGTGCTAGACACACACACGCAGAACTTAAAAAGTCTATCAGACAGTTCCTGCTTTGATTCTATCATCATCACCTACCTCCAACTCTTGACAAAGACCAAGAATTTTAAAGGATATTGCAATGAATTTTTACAAATATAGATCAACTTGGCTTCCTTCTCTGTCTCCCACCCCAAGTACATCCATAAGACTGTGAAACTTGGTAAAGAAGAGTCAGGAAATCGTACAGGAAACATGGGATGTTTATGGGCCCATCTGAACAAAGAATCTGGTACCACTTCTTGCTCAGGGAATTCTAAAGAAGGATGCAGGCTGGATCTGCTTGTCATGGTAAGGGTATGGATTAAGCAGATAGTGTTAAAAAACCATCAGGTCTGCCAGTCAAAGACGCATTTCTTTCTGCTGTAAAGCTAACCACTGCGGATCAAAGCGGAACCCACCTATCTTGATGACTTTCTACATGGTATACATGTGTAGTAAGAGGGTGTGGATGATGCAGCAAGTCCTGGGACAAGAAACCTATAAGACATTACATGAGAATTACAATTATCCTTCAGAGGCTGGGCAGTGCAGAAGGTGTCTTCAGAGGAAATTTCCAAAATAATAAAAAATAAACAAAAAATAGAGCACAGGCTCCTGTGAAAGGTGTTTGACTCCCAGAGGGTAGATGGCTGTCAAATCAACAGCCAAATTACAATGACTGCTTTTAAAGTTCACTTTCTCTCAAGTCTAATTTGGGTAGGAGCAAGAACTGGAATATAAGAAAGTACTCGTAACAGTTTTACAACACACCTCCAAATTCTTGAACATTTATCTTATCAAGCAGTGGCATTTAGAGACTAGAACAATGATCAGGCTTCATGAAGCCCTTTGCGAAGGATGGAACTATTATTAAGAAAAAGCAGCCCACTTGGAGACTCAAACATAATGTGTGTTTTCAATCTAGATAGGATTACATGACTGATTTATAGATCTCTAATACTAAGTACACCTGAGATAGGAAGAAAATGAATAGTGTTGGAGTTGTGCAGTCTAGACTCACTCTTTCCAAATGGTATCTATCCTTATAGATATAATAGTTTCCAGAGATCCAGAGAAGTGACCCAGTTTGAAAGTAGACAGTTTGAGCCAAGATTTGGTGTTGGTAGGGCTCATATATCAGAACCTTATTAGAAATCTAGACCCTGGTCCTCTAAAACTTGGCTGCAGGTCTGATGGCAGAATGCACAGAAACTGTTCAGGTAGTATTTTCAAGCTATTGAAGGGTATTCAAAATGGTAACTTATCTCAAAGCTTTGTGGGTCTGCTTGTAATTGGATTATGGACTGGCTATTTTTTCCTTTTGTCACATCCACGGGCATAGTATATTAAATATTTCAAGTTCTTGTTCTGCTGCTCAGTTATCAGTGACACTGTCTCCAAGCAGATTTGGGGAAGCATGCAATGTTCTTAGGGATTACTATGGAGAGACTTCCTGATAAGATCTCAACTTTGTATGTGCAAGAGAAAATAAAGTATTTTCATTCATTTAAAAAAATGACATTTAGCTTTCTTAGCTTTGAAATGGGTAGAGTTTACTAAATTGATTAAAATTTCTCTGTTTAAGTTTTAGTGTTGACTGATCATATTATTGTACATATGATTTGTGGTTTGTAAAGTCATTTTAAAACACCCTTTTAAAAAAACAAATAAAGAAAAGTAACCTCATTAAACTTAGGTTGATATTTCAGCCATACTATTTTGTTTTCCATTTTCTTGGGTTCTTTTCCTTTTTATGTTCAGTTTACATCATGAATATTTTTTTCCTGGAGTAATATTTTATCTATAGGTGGCCTTTCATTTTACTTATGGTTACATCCAAATTGCTATACTTTAAATATTAGTAATTTAGTGTAGAAATATTTTTTAAACATCTTTGTGTATCAACATACCTATCAATAGAATGAAAATATTGTACATTCTTATCTTTTATTTCTATGTCACAATACAACTGCCTATCACATTATTGTTATATTTATACTATCGTATTCTCTAAAATGTTGACTCTCTTTTTGACAACTATGGCTTTACTTACCATTTTTCCATAGCATTTTCCCTTTAAATTGGTCATGATATAGTATTTCCTCTTATCTCCTATTTTTTCATCCTTTATTCTATCTGCAAGTAACTTAATATTTGAAATAGATTTTGATATATGAACTAAATCTTTCTCAGACATTGGCATTACCTATATATCTTGTGTGTCTTTTGCAAATTCTCCTCTTATATCATAGGCAGTCCTTACATTTTAATTGTTATTCCTGTCATAGAAAATTGTCTGAAGCTTTTTACTTTGCTTTTGATCAGCACTAACTCATCACAACTTCAGCAAATACAAAGAAATTTAAATGTTCCTATAAATTTCTAGGTACATATTCTTAGGGCTGGCATCAGATTTGACAGGCAAAACCTAAGATAATGCGAGGCATTAGGCTAGATTGTTGTATTAGGGTGCCCTTAGGTTAGAGTAGAAGCTTTTTTTTTTCTTTCACCAATAGATGATAGCTAGAACAGGTAATGACTCTGTGGCTCTTTGTTAAATGAGTGTCCTTGGAATTCATGTACAAGCAGATAAGGTTCCATTTATTAAACTTCACCATAGCCAAATTCAGAGAGAATCTCCTAGCCTTTTAAACAGGAAAGACTATATTAAAAATTATGTCTGAGGATTATAATATGACTATAAACTGTAAGTGACCCAAGGAGTCTCAAGACAATCTCCAGCTTCTTACAGATAAGTTAGCTGGAGAAAAGGTACCTTTTCAACTGTCTCATTGGATATGGAAACAATTGCTTTTATTTATTTATTTTTTGAGCCAGTATACATAAACACAATGTAACCAGTAAAGTATAATGGGAACCTATTAGGTCAAGTCTAGATACCTGACTCACAGGAATGAAGCAGAATAAAGCCAGAGTGTTTCAGTGCTTTGTGAAACCTTGCTCCACTCAGTTTAAGGAGATGTCCACATTCTCTCCTTGAGGAACCTTTTTATTTCTTTCTTTTTCACTCATATTGTTAGTATAGATTTGGAGATATTGTCTTTTCTGTAAATGGAATATATGGTCATAAAAATCCAAAATAGTTTTCTCCTTTCAGACAATGCTGTGGTAAGTTTGCTTTACACTCAAAACACATTGTGTTGGTTATTCTAATTTCCATTCAAAAACTTTGTTTACTAAAACTAGAGTTGATAAATGCTGCATTGTGAGGGTGATGTGTGTGTTACTCACAGGACTTAGAAATTTCATCAGAATAAACAGGAAGGAAGTGAGTGGACACAGTGCAGTTTTCTCCTACTTCTTACAGATATGATACATCTCAAGAAGTAATAATGTCCCTGTGTTCACAATGACTGGAAACTACAAAACTCGATCCTTGACATTTCTCTAAACTCTGACTATTGCTCTAAACATTTTTTTTTTCAAATTGAAATTTTTTCCTATGTATGTCACAAGTGTTCCCCAGGAGATGAAAGGCATTTTAATTGTTAACTATAATTAAAATACTGGGCTACTTAGAAGGAAAGATTGTTCAGAAAATCTCTGCTCCTCTTTTGCCTGTTTTCATGAGCTCTATTTTATTTTTAGAACTAAATTGCTTGAGATCAGAAATTATGTATCCATCCTATTGAGAATTTAATTTAAGAACCAATAAAAGTTTTTTGTTATTGTTGTTGTTATTTTATCTTACAACATTAAGACCCCCTCCCATAGCCGTTATTCTTCTGACCTAACTGGTTCCATCTCACAATCATATTTAAGGAGCAGGAGTGATGACTCAGCAGGAAAAGGATCTACGTTCAGTTCTAGGTATGCCTATCAGGTGGCTGGCTCACAACTGCCAGTAACTCCAGCTCCAGGAGGAACAATGCTCTTTGTGAGAATCTGTGTGAGTGGTGCGTACACTCCACTCTTCATACAAACATACAAATAATTTTAAAATTATAATAAGACCAATCTTGTAAAATAATCTTGATTCTTGATAGAGGGAAAGCATAAAATTGATCCCAGTTCAATACTCCCTGTGATTGCTTCAGGTCATGGCTTTTGTAAGATTTAATATATATTGCTTTTATATAAAAATATTTCTTGGATATATTTGTGTATGTGGGAGGATATATGCACATGCTAAAGTGTGCATGCAGGGGAGTCACTGCTCTCCAGGGCATAAACCTCAGAACATCAGGTTAGGTGACAGAAGCCCTTACCCTCTGAGTGGTGTCTTCATCCCATTTCCTGCCACTTTAAGTTCCACAGTTGTAAGCTGTGATGTTCCTGTTTTACGGAAAGGATTGTAGGCTATTCTACTGGTAGTTTCTTCTCCCTCAGTGTTTTCCTATCTGTTCTATAACTGGTCAGCACCCTTTTAAAAAAAATGTTGCATTTGATCTGCTGTTTGAGAATTCACAGGTGATGTATATGCTATATTGTGATTATTCTTGCTTCTTTCTACCTTCTCTTTTATTTTCATTTTTATTGGTTATTTCATTTATTTACATTTCAAATGTTATTCCCCTTCTCAGTTACCCCTCCACAAGCCTCCTATCCCCTCCTCCCTCCCCCTGCCTCTATGAGGGTGCTCCCCCACCCGCCTACTCACTCCAGCCTCAGCACCCTAGCCTTCCCCTATCCTGGATAGTCAAGCTTCCACAGGAACAAGGGCCTCGCCTCCTACTGATGTCAGATATGGCAATGCTCTACTACACATATCCAGCCAGAGGGATGGGTCCCCCACTGTGTATTCTTTGCTTGGTGGTTTAGTCCCTGGGAGCTTTAGGAGTTCTGGTTGGTTGATATTGTTATTCTTCCTGTGGGGTTGCAAACCCCTTCAGCTCCTACAGTCCTTGCCCCCAACTTTCCCACTGGGGTGTCTGCGCTCAGTTCAATGTTTGGCTACATACATCCACATTTGTATTGGTCCAACTCTGGCACAGTCTATCAGGAGATAGCTATATCGAGAAAGCTCCTGTCAGTAAGCACTTCTTGGCATCAGCAATAGTGTCTGGGTTTGATGTCTGCAAATGGGATGAATCCCCCAGGTTGGGCAGTCTCTGGATGGCCTTTCCTTCAGTCTTTGCTCCATACTTTGTCTCTGTATTTCCTTTTGACAGGAGGAATTCTGGAGGTGGGTAGGCGGCCCCATCCCTCAACTGGGGGCTGTGCCTATCTGCTGGATATGGTCACTACAGGTTCTATCTCTGCTTTGTTGCTATTTTGGCTATTGCCCTCCCTGTTGAGTCCTGGGAACCTCTTGGGTCCCTGGCATTTGGAATTTCTAGTGGCTACCCTAACCCCAGTTCCCCCTCCCCCACTGCTACACATCTAGTTTCAAATTCCTGACCCTCTGTACTTCTCTCCTATCTCCTCCCATCTCTGAACTATCCCCATTTCCCTCCCCTCCCCTCCTCTCTTATATCCCTTTCCCTCCCCCTCCTTTCTTATATCCCTTTCCCTCCCCCTCTTCTATTATATCCCTTTCCCTCCCCCTTCTCTCTTATATCCCTTTACCCATTGTCCTCTCCTCCCTATCACTTATCTCACATTCATTTCTTTTGTTTTCTTTTGAGCAAGTGCAGTGTACTTGGAACTACATATTTGCAAATGATCGCTCATCAGTGGATACACAGGAGAAGACAATGATTGTTCCTTCTGCAGAATCCATCAGTAGTCAACTGATCAGCAGGGAAGGATATGGTCCTATGAGTCCCACCGGGATTTATGACCGACTGTTGACAGACTCAGTCTTGTATAGCACCAGCTGCTGTAAGATTGATTGTATTATGTGGGTTATGTACTTTCCAAAAGATACCATTCACAGGCTTTCTCCATATCTTCTAGCTTTTAGATGCTTTCTGCCCCATCTCCAGTGATGTTTCTTGAGGCTCTGGCAGTCTTACTATTTTTTTTCTTACAATATGTCATGTATTATCATTTTGTTGTATAACTCTGGAAGGTTCCACTTTTCCTGTGATGGTTTTAGTCAAGAGGATTTAAAATTATATGCCACAGAAATTATGAGATTGAAATTCTAAAGATTAAAATTTATAATCTTTGTTGAAAGTATAATCTTATACTAAGTATGGATGTTTATTTTGCATAGCATTGTTCTGTCCAGCAGGACATTAAACAGGGGTCCGGGGAGATCACCTGAAAGAGAAAGTAGGGAACAGGCCGATGCAAGGAAGGATGATCTGTCTATAGTCTGATCAGATTGCCATTTTTACTTTTGCACACACAGGTTATATATACAATACGGCAGGATGTGGGGAAGGGAATGACACAGGAATGTGATTGTTCAGGGGGAATAAAGGTTGCTCAGGGGGAGTATAGATATCTTCCAGATCAGTGTCAGCTAGGTGAAGGTTCAGAGGACAGACCACTATGACTCCGCCTATGATTCACTTGTCTTTAAGTTGGTACTATCCACCAAGGTTACCTATCTTACAAGGACTATGAGTAGCCAGGCTTGGCAGCCTTCCACCAAAGCAATTACAATTGCTGTTACAATAACTCCCAGCTATCTGTTTCAGTGTTTTTCCACAGAGACCCAAGACTTGATGCTAGCAGGCATGTATGTCAGGCCTATTGCTGATTTTAGGTGTATGGCTGATTTTAGGCCTTCAGTGTATAAGCAGGGTTGCCGTTGACATAGCATGTAGGAAAAAATACACATTCTCTATCAACCTTCCCTACACATGTCATTTACTATAACCTAAATTCTAGTCCCTACACATGTTCTACCACATGTTGGACAGCCTAACATGAGTATGTATGATGTCATGTCATCCCTAGAAGCCCAGATGGAGTAAAGGAGAAAGAGAGAAAGTCAGCCGCATAAACATTCACTCTCTATCTCTTCTGGTGTGTGTAGTGCTGTCCTCCTCTGCCATTCAATACCCTTCCTGTCATAGTGACTTTAAATCCTGTGAACCAATATTTGTCTCTTCTTTCTTCCAGGTATTTTGTAATAGCAATGGAACAACCACCACCGATGATACTGCAATACTTTAGTGTAGGATGAATTTGCCTCACTTGAAAAAGTAGGAATTGAAAGAAAAAAGATTTTTTCATTTCTAAAATCTTGATATGGAGATGATGGCACCCACAGAGACCAGAAAAGATGTTGGATTCCATGCAACTGGGGTTATAGGTTGTGACCTGTCTGATGTGGGAGATGTGAACCAAGCCTCGGTCCTCTATAATTGGAGCACATACTCTTACCAAGGATTCATCTCTCTAGGACAGAAAGTAAAGCTTAAAAGTGCTGAAACTTAGGAGCAGGCATTTCTGCAGAAAGGCAATAGAAAGGGAAGCGAGGAAAAATAAGGAATCCATGATTCTGTTTATATATGAACAAGAACGATAAACACCCTCTAAGTCACTTGTACAGTATTAGGTCTTTCTCACTCATCTTTCAACCCTTCTTTTTTTCTCAGTCCTTGTACTGTTTCAAGTAGAAAATGAGAATAAATTCTTCACATACTTTCCCAGAGTAAATCACTAGTGAGCAGGTTCAGCAGTTGTTGAAGTGTGAGACAGAGTCTTCTTCCAGAAAGCTGAAAGCACAGTAGGTGGTAGGGGGGATTTTGTGTTGTAATATCAATGGGGCTCTGAAATCAAAGGATCCTTATTAGATTAAAGCTTTCTACTTCTGTTCTCTAAAAGTGCTGCTGGATACAGTAGAGCATCTGTGGAGGTAGATGGGCCTCGGAGATCTTACAGTCATAATTTGTTTCAGATCCTCCTTGCACACACCATTTGTCATAATTTCTACTAGTAAATACAAAATTTCAAATCTGGCTTTACGATTCTGAAGTGCTGCCTTTCTTCCAGAATAAATCGAGGCTATAAATGAGAAGATGATGGTTTTGGTGTTGTTGTTGTTGGCTTTTTAATTCCCTCTGATTTTACCCTCTAGGCTTTACAGAACTTTGGTTTTCTATATAAAAGTACAGAATTAATGGGCTGCAGATATTATTAAAAGTGTAATTGAAGCTTCTAATTCATTTGTAGCTTCTAATGGGACTTGAAGATTCTCTAATTCAGTGGCCCATATATCTACACATAAAAATATCAATGTCAGAAACCCTAAGTTTTTATTTCACAACCTTCTTTTCTACTTTTGACCACAGCATTTTAGACACTATAATGTTGGTCTTACTTTAAAGACACCTGATTGATCTCGTTGGCAGAAAGTCGGTATTTAGTTACAGCCTCATTCATACCAGAAAAGAATAAGTAAAAGTTGGGCTTGGACTTTATCCTTTATCTGGCAGGATTGTTTTCCTTTACTGAAAACCATATTTGAAACTTATATTTATGAAATAAATGATAGCCTCAAGTTTCTGTATTAATTTCCAGTCCATCCTCATCTCTAGGCTGCAGTCTCGATGGCTGGGAGTCAATTTGTTTTTCTTCTCTTAGGTGTCACTGGGCTTAAATTGTTTTCTGCCCATCCAGGAGATTTCTCTCCCTTAATGCTATAGAGGAAGATGAACTACTCATTGAGCTGACAGGAGTAAGAGTAGTAGGATTAGTTTGGTTTCAAAAGTGATGTATGACTGCAGGGCATAAAATCTACAGAGATTCATATCCGGGAAGAGTAGTTAGTCTACGACAGCTGCTGCTATTATTTTTCAGTGCACAAATCTGCAGGCAAGAGTGTCAAGGTCAGCTACAACTGTTTTCACATTCTCTGGTTTTGTTATCAGCAAAATCGATTAGTCATGTCTTCCAATGTGTGTATGTGGCATTGAACACAGGTGTATATGACTGTGTCTGCGTGCATGTGTATGTACATGTGTGTATAAAATGTGTGGGCTAGTGTTTGATGTCAGGTATTTTCCTTAATTATTCTACAACTTAATTTTTAAGATTTATCATATTTTATTTATGTGTATGTGTGAATGTCTCTGTGTGGGTCTGTGCACTTGAGAGCAGATACCCATAAAGGCCAGAAAAAAAAATTCATCAGATCCACTGTAGCTAGAGTTACCGGCATTGTGAGCTGCCTGACATGTGTTCTGGGAAATAAACCTGGGTTCTCTGGAAATATGAACCCTCCTATGTTCTGCACCATTTCTCCAGTGCATCTGATTTATTTTCTGAATCTGGATTTCTAACTGAACCTACAGCTTGCCAACTCACCTAAACTGTAACAATAAGATCCCAGGGACTGTCCTATCCCTACCTCCCCAGTGTTAGGATTACAGATGCCAGATACTCTGTCTAGCTTTCTTCACTTAGACGCAAGGAATCAAACTTGAGTCTGCAAGTTTGTCCTTGATTGGCTGAGCTCTCTTCACTGTCCCTTGTAGGGTAGTTCAAAAGGACGGAGAAATAATCAGTTAGCTATGAGTGTTTGGGTAGTCTAAGTAATTTAAGAAAATCCAATGAATACTAAAATTATATTTTTTTAACTAATTAATATCTGATGCACTCTGGTACCTGGATAAAATATAAAACTTGTTCAAAGAATGACTATTTCTTCTTTTATTATTTTGAGTTAGCGTACTTGCAATGGTTGATGGTTAACATCAATTATAAATATACACCATTAGATAATTTGGTGTTCTGGAAGAGATTCTAATATTTCAGGATGATTATTCATTAGTATATTTATTATTCTTCACAGCTTACATGGAGCTTTAGGTCATCATAATTGCAGACATTGAAAATGAAATTTTCCCATCTTTATTGTATACAAAGTAGTTGTACTCAGTACTGAGGGCATTCCTGTCAGCTGATAGATTACAACATTCTTCTGTGATATTGTGTAAAACTTTCCATCATTATAGTTGTACATGGATTGAAACATATATTTATCTGTGAACTGTATAGGATATCAACAAAAAATCACTAGACAACATATTAAAAACTTTCAAGTTTATTTGGAGTCTCCCTTTTATTAATTTTCTGACCTTAGGAAAATTGCCTAAAGTTTACTGAAATTTATTTATATTATCTAGAAAATAGGTGTTGAAGATTCCTGGTTGCTGTTAGCTTCAAATATTTACCATTTTGTAATAAAATATTCCAAATTCAAATAATAAAATTATATTTCTTATGAATTTAAAAACCATTATGGAGTCCAAGCAGTGTTCTGCACAGATCTTTTTTGCTGTTCTTACCTGGCTAAAGTCAGCAACTTGGATGCATTTAGGTATAGATACTGGACGAGGCTAGAAGGTTCAATAGAGTTGACCTAACATTTAGATACCTAGGCATTCTAATCTTCTTAGCGTCTCATTAGTCAATAGTCTTACCTTGTTGTCTTTTCAATATATGGCTGGATTCCTAGAGAATGGAGGGTGAGATACGAGATCTCCTAAATGCAACACTGAACTATTAGAGCTTAGCCTTCTCTGGGTCAAACCAAGTTTACAACCTAGCCCAGGTATAATAAATTATGCCTCTTTCTCTCTCTCTCTTTCTCTCCCTCTCTCTCACAGTTGTGTATGTGTGTGTGTGCGTGTGTGTGTGTGTGCTCATGTGGTATGTGTATGTTGTATATGTGCAGGTGGCATATGCAAAGAAAGTTACTGGATACCCTGCCCTATGTTCTGTGTCTTCTTCCTTTTGAAACATAGCATCTCATGAATGTGAAGTCAGGCTAGTGGCTAGCTTGTCTTAGCAATGCTCCTCTCGAGTCATCATAATTCTAGACTTATCAGCAAGCATATGGCCATACCTGGGTATTTCCATTAGTGCTAGCATTCCAAGTCAGCTCTTCATACTTGTTCAGCAAAGTGCTCATTTCCACTGAGCCATTTCTACTACCTCAGATTCCATTCTCACCAGGTAGAGAAGTAAATACACACAGAAAACAAAGCACTTCCTTTGTAAGCTACATGGCAGAATCTCTTAGATTAGAATTGTGTTCACTCAGCAAGAGACTGTAAATTGTATTTTTCAAACCAAATAATGGCTGGTGCCTGCTGTATTAAAAAATGGTCTTATGCTGTGGAAGTATATTTATGGACAAGCAGATATTGTTTTGTGATGCACTATAGTGAAGAAAACAGATATCAGCTCAATAATTAAACAGATAAACAGTATAATAAAACATGAGTAAGAGTTTTGAAGGAAAACAGCAGATCTGTGGCACAGTGGTCAAGAAAAACATCAGAACAAGCAGTGCTTGTGTTCAGAATTATAGCCTGAATTGAAGGTAGCCATATGGAAAAAAGGGTGTGACAAACATGAGAGGCAGAAGCAAGGGTGTGACACGGCCCTGAGATATGACTCAAGCCTAGGTAGTCACTGTAGCTGTAGTTCGGCAATGGTATCTGGAAAATGACAATCTGCAGATGCTGATAGGAAACAAAGGATTATGACTGTGAGTTTTCTTCATTTTCTTGAAATGCTTAAAGCTAGTTCTATCAAGTCATAGACAGCAAGACTGTTAAATTGTGGCTGATAGCATATGAAAACCCAAGGAGAATCTTTGGTTTGTTTTAGATTTATTAATCATGTTCTTTAATTACAGACCAATGTGATGGAAACAAAGAGAAAAAGCAAGAAATAAATTAAGATTCTAAAAATAAAGATTGAAATGGACCTGCTTTTGAACTGAGCCTCTCTCATTTCCTGTTCCAAAACTTCTATAATTCCTAATGTTATTAAACTCCTGGCCTAACATCGCTAAGGAAGAATCTATGACTCTACCTGAAAATTAAGTCAGCACTAGGTCTATGCAGAATCACACAAATTAATATTTTAATTGAGTTGACAAAGCCTTCATGAGAACGACTATGCTGTAAAACTTTAATTATTCATGCAGAACAAAGAATGTGTTCCAAATGTGATTTCTCTTTTTTTCCCCTCATCAAAAGAAGCAGAATCCAAAAGCAAATGATAAATTTAAAGCCAGACATTTAGAGCAGGCTCTAAATCACTGCAGATATCTCTGCTTGGTACAAAAAGAATAAGATGAGAAAGATACCCCACCTCCTGATGAATGGAAATGGTCTTTTTCATATTAATTTATACCAACTTGCATATAGTTGCTATGTACTCAGCCTCACGCAATGTACTTAGTGAGCTCACAAGAAAGCCTCAGATATTTTAAATAAACAGTCTTGGTTGAGTGAGAAGACACATTTCAGAGGTAGAAAAAATGCCAAAATAGTATACAAATGAGGAATATATATTGATAAAAGCCCATGAAATTGAGAAAAATGTCTGCCATGTACAGAATACATAAGAAAGCTCAGATATATTTAAACCTAAAAGATAGCTTCTATTTTCAAAGATATATCTCGTGTGTGTGTGTACTCATATACACATACATATATGTGTGTGTGCATGTATTACCATGTGATGTGTATTGTTGATCTAAGAGTTAATATGTTTATTGAGATTGGACTAAAAAAACTCATGTTTGCCAAAGTCTAGGTATCATGGGATATTGAGACTATTTGACAAATTACTGTCATTTAAACACACATAATTTATGAATTATTCTGATATTGAGGATAATACTAACATGTTTGTTTATATTCCTGGCAGAGTGTAGTTGGAGTACCACTGCTTATGAGGAAGGATCGATACAGATCAAGTGTTGCTCATAATCACAAAGAAAATACAGGTAACATCAGTTTGAGAATAGCACAGACTTGAGCCATAATGAAGGGCTGCCTGGAGCGACTGCTGCTTCTGCATTATTCTGTTGTGTCTTATGTTGCCCTCTGCAGCCAAAGGGAATTGAGCTAATAAGATTCTTGCTTGTTTTCCCTGTGTCTGTATACTTTTTGGACAAATCACACTGCTTAATCAATACCTTTTAATTGTACTGGGTACAAAGATGGTCAAATAACAAATACAATCTTTCTTCATGGTGGAATTGTGTGGTACTGAATTCTTACTAGTGATTTTTAGTCAATTAGCTCCTGTGGAGAATTATTAGTGGTGGGAAACAAAAATAAATACATAAAATTTTTAAAAGTAAGTGAAAAATTAAGCTCAGATTTACAGTAAGAATATTTATACTCAAGGTTTCTTTTCTTCACTATATATTTACAGACCTAAGAAACTAGCTTATGATTTTAAGTAATCCATAACTTAATATTCTGTAAAAAGTTAATGATTTGGAGGCACAACAAATATAAATGCTTGAAAAATAATATGAGCTTGGTTTAGAAAAATCAATAATTCCTGAATCTGTCTTTCTTTTGGGAGACATAGTATCTGAGTGTTTCTGATTAAAGAGAGTCCAAGTTTCCTCAGCATTTCAATAATAAGGGAAATTACATGCTAATACTGTACTTTAGCATCAATTAGGAGGACACAAGATTAGGGAAACCAAAAGAAAAGAGAGAAATGTGTGACCAAAAAGAATATAAAATGATTACATATATGCTTGTGTATACACACACATACACACACATACACACATGCACACATGTGCACTCATGTGTGTGTCTGTACAGAAGATAATGTGTAAGGTCTAAAATTAAGAAAGCATGTTTGTCCTTTTCTGAAATGAAATTAAAACACATTTTGTTTGTACTTGATTCATTTCTCCTGGTATTTGTCTGTTTTCCTTAATTAGTCATTCTTTTATACTCTCCCTGAAGAAAAAGCTCATACAAGCAGTAACTCACAATACACCAATAGTGTGATCTAAATAAACTAAAGGATAAAAGAAGCCCAGAAGTTATTGAGGACAAAGAGTCTCACACTGAGTACCATTTAAAAATGAACTTTTAAAATTATTAAGGAGACAGGTTTATTATTTGCAACATAGACTAGTGATGTGGTATTTTAAAACTTAAAAACACTGTGTTCATTACTAAAGGTCATTGTAAGGAATCACTTCAATGTATCATCTCTGTGGTGTGTGTGTGCGCACACGCACACCTGTGTGCATGTGTGTGTATGTGTGTGTGTGTGTGTTGGGGTGGTGTTCACATAAGCCACATTGCATGTGCAAAGATCTCAGGTGTCAGTGTTCATTGTTCATCATATTTGAATCAAGATTTTCTTGTTTCCTGCCACATATATCATGAATTTCTGGGAATTCTTTTTGTTATGATTCCTATTGACCTCTGTGGATGCTGAGATTAAAATCATAACTGGCTGTAAATGGCTTTCCATGGGCCTTTGGGATCCAAACTCAAGTCCAAATTTTGTGCTACAGATGCATTCCTTAACCACTGAACCATCTCCTTAGTGCCTAACTTTGTGGATTTTTGTGCATAGGTTCTCCCACTGAGAGTTGGGAAGAATTCAGGCTTCTTCCAGGCAAGGTTCCCAAAGATTAAGTGACATTTCTGGAAAGAATTCTTAATGATGTGAGCTTAATGATATGCTTATTTTATTTGGTCCTTCTACATCTTGATTTTCCCTAGTGACACGATGTCATCAAAAACTTTTACTTCCTCCCTTAGTCCTCCTCTCCCATCTAAAAAGTACACTGATTGATAACTTGGCTTTTATGGTTCTTTATAGAAATGTCTATTTAACCAATGCAAGTATTTTGGTAATCAGTACAACATAGCCCCTACTGTTAGGGAAAAGAAAGCCTGTCCATGAGTCCGGAGAGATGGTTCTGTGATCATGTGTGCTTCCTTTCTTTTCCAGATGACATGGATTTAGACCAAGTGCCACATTTAGGCCCCTCAAAGTCTCTTTTAACTCCAGCTACTGGAGATCTACTGACCTATTCTGATCTCTACAATCACCTACATACAGATGGAATATACACATAAGAACACACACACACACACACACACACAGATAAATAAAATTAAAATCATGGAATACACTGGATATTGAAATGCTTACCAGATTTAGTTCAAGACCGGTTAGCAAAAATTATTCTTTAGAAACTTTGTTGACAGTAGGTACTACTTTCAAACTTCCAGCAAATCCATATATGCCTGACAGTACCTTGGAATTGATTCATTTCCAAAGACATAAAATCATGATGCTCAAACCAATATAAAATGAACATGTGAACTTAATGAAGTAAACTGTATGTTGCTGATGCCAGCTCAAAGGAAAATTTAAAGCACCTGGTATTCATGGGTAATTTAATAAAGGAATGTTAGGAAAAGACAATTGAAATTGATATGAAGTGATTTAAAGTTCTAGAATAATAAATTGCAATATTTGAGAAGTTGCTTTCTACCAGGCAAATGATAATTGCAGTTTTTCTGGTTAAACTTTGCCACAAGTTAACCTTAGACTTGCAGATATGTCAAGTAATCCATTTAAAGACAGGTCAAGAAGATGAGAGTCTTACTTGTTCTCAGAGAAATCCCTGTATTCTCCTATGCTCTTTTTCATGGTTCAAAACTTTTGATGAACCTTGGATCTTACTTAAGATGCCACTAACCTTTCTTCTACAATTTATCTACTTTGTAAAACCTTTAAGGAGAATCACATTCTCAAAGTCTTACAGAAATTTAACTTTACATGACTAACATATTAAGTTCTGATTATTTTCTAGAGAAAGAAAAATAACAGGAGAAAACTTTGTAACATTTTATTTTTGTAAAAGATTTTTGTTATTATAAAATATTGTCAGCTTTAGATTAGGTAGTGATATATATATATATATATATATATATTGGAGTACATATTTAGAAATATAGCTCAATGTGTATGGAAACATTATCTAAGATACAAATATATGCATATATATATATGTGTGTGTGTGTGTTATTCAAGT
>NW_021604591.1:9705903-9737117 GCF_004785775.1 Grammomys surdaster
ATATATATATATACATAAATATAAATTGCATTTTATATCTCTCTGATACAGTTTTTCACTGAACTTGTAATTAGGCTGGTGATCAGCAAGCCCCAGAGAATTTTCTGGTTTTGACTCATCTGTCTGCTAACTAAACACACTAGAGTTAAAAGCATTTTAAAAGTTGTGGTGAAATCTGAATTCAGGCCTGCAAATTTTCTCAGCTGTGCTGTTTCCTAGTGAAGCATCTTTCAAGGACAATCTGCAATTCATCCTTCTGATTCTTTGGGGCTCACATGAGCCAGAGAAGTGTCATTGTTGATCTGGAGGCATTTTATGGACCAGTTAGTACTTCTATTTTGATTTTCTGCACTTCTGTCTTTTCTTGTAGTTTTCTGCTACAGACTAGTACAGTCCAGTTTATTTGATCTGAGTTCCACTTAGAGAGGAGTGTTGAATTTTTCTTTTAGGAACAAAAATTCCCCAACATTGATACAATGCCTACTGCAATCAGTGTAACTCTTATTTTATGTGTTTGAGCCAGGAAGCACCATTTTCTTTCCCGCAGTGAAAGACTCTAGAAAAGTGATCATGAAGAAATTTCTCTGGGAGGATTTTAAAGGGTGTCAGAAATTTTTTGTGACTATAAATTTTATAGTAATGAATATGTCTTTATTATTGATTTTTCAATATTCACCTTCAAAAGCTATTGTGGTGGTACATGCCAGTAATATCATCACTTGGAAGGTAGGTGCTGGCAGAGCAGGAATCCAAAGGGCTCTTTGGCTACAGAACTGGTTCAAACTCAGCCTAGATATTGTCTCAAAAAGTTAATAAAGGATAGAGGTCTTTATGGCAGGATGGCTCAGTCTTTTAAACTGTTGTCATTAAGGTTGACAAATCTGTTTGGTCCTCACGACCCTCATGATGGAAGGTAAGAACTGATCTTCATAAACATGTCATAGCCTATGGGTACTGGAACACCAAACACACAATAGATGAAGAAATTTAATATTTTTTTAAAAAAGTTTCATGCCATACACTTCGGTTTTTGTAGCAGTTTTCTCTGAGACTGAGACATTCTACCCTGCAGGGAAGTATCTTAAAGCAGAGGGTAAGCAACTTCCAATAGCTTCAAAAAGTCTCTGAAATTGACTGGATTCACCAGGCCCCTTCAAAGTAAGCAATAAAGTCAAGCTGCAAAGAAGACTCAGAGACCAGCTGCCTAGAAGCAGCAGAAATCAGTACTTTTACCATGTTTAGAGCAACTGAGTCACATGGAAAGAACACTCTCCAACCTGTTGTGCTGCTTGTGGTCCAGATTCCCAGTTTTTGTGAACTGTGCCCTATACTGGGGTGGGCTTTGGTGATATAGCTGTCTTTGAGTCATTTTTTGTTCCTGTCAGTAATAGCTCGCCTTATTCCTGTAAGTAACTCCCACAAAACTTATTTGTTCTGCAAATCAGACTTTGGTGGTATCCATGCATTGGTCTGTTGTGGGTTCTGTATCTGGAGTGAGTAAATGTGTGTGTTGTGCTGCCCCAAGTAAAGTCTTGTAGCACAACTACAAATAGAAGACTTAAAAGAACTGAGCTATATAACCCAGAAGATCCTTCCCAAAGACTAGCTTTTGTGGTACTGAAAGTTGTTATGCATGGTGCAAAAAAAGAAAATCATTCAATTGTTCTCCCTGTCTCTGATACCCATGACAATAATTACCAGCACATTAAAATATACACAGTGCAACAGAGGAATTTTTATCTTGGAAATCTAATATTAAGTGAATATTCCTCAAAATATGTACATGCAAGCAACAGTAAATATAGTCATATATATATATATATATGTATGTATATATATAATTATTATCCTGTGTAATAATTTAAAGGATAATAATTTAAAAATAAAAGTAAATAATGTAGTCAAAATATCTCCCTTCAAAAAGATTATCCCAAAACCTTTTTATTTTCCAAGCTGAACTTTCACATCTTGAACCTACAGCTCTGCTACACATGGTCTAATCTTCAGCTTTGAGACACTACTGCCTTTGTCTGTTATTACGTCTATGGTATTGGATGAAGCTTAGAGGCCCTACATTTTAGACAAGTGCTCTATCATTGAGCTACATCCCCAGCGTGGCTGTTAGGATGGTGCAGAATACATTGCTGAACATATTATCACTTCCACATGTCCTTGTTTCTAAACACTATAAATTACAAGAAGAGAAGGTCTCACTTAGTCATAGAACAGAGAATGAAGCTAGAGATGAGCAGCATGGGAGCCCAGGCCAAAGCAAACACAGGCACATATACTTCCATATCATTCAGGAAATAAGATCACACAAAGGAAAGGGAAACTTAGAATTGCCATCATGATGGCAAAGCGTTGTCATGTGGTATTCTTGGGTCATTAATCTTGGACTCTGTAGCCATTTAGAGCTAAATATCACTACACCTTCACCATATGCTAAGTTTTATTTGGCATTTAAAAGCTGCTGAGGGAGGAAGAATCAATTTTCTTTAAGGGAGTGACCGCCTGGTGGTCCTATACTCAATGTCAGGCCCTGTACCAAGAGAATTTGCACAAATTGCACACTATGGGATGACAATGAATTACAAACAAATGTCAGAGAAATTGAAATTGAGAGAATTGGAAGTTGGGAGTATGTGTGAAGAGTTGAGGGGGGGATGAATATGTTCAAAATGTATTGTATGAAATTTTCAAAAATTAACACAAGTATTATAAAATTAAAAATTAAAACCTCTCATGCTAATTACATTTTGCCAGCTGAAGATTCTAGTTTCTAAAGCATTGAATGACATAATTACTAAACTCAAAGTATTACTTGCTGAGGACTTGCTATTCTTAGGTAGTATGGAGTTTAAACTATCAAAAAACGAAACAAAACAAACAAACTAACAAACAAAGATCCCTAAAGGCCCCAAGAGTGCTCTTGATGTACATCTTACACTTGCATTATCCCAGTTTATGGGTACCAGACTGAATGAGGAGTTACTTGGGAAAATTGTGAGGAGATTACAATCACTGATTACAGTGGACCAGTGAGCATCTTTCCATACCTATTTCAAATATCATTAAGGATCTTTCAATTACTCTTTTACATGCATTCCACCTTTTGACTTCAATATGACATTGACACTGTCCATCTACAGATTTTACAATCAGGAACCACACAATTGAGTTACAAAAACAAAAATTCCAAAAGCCCACAAAGTTTTTAGTAAATTTGTGATTTTGTGTAAGGCTGAATTCATAGCTATACTCTGCCTGTGCAGCCCTGGGGCTGCTGATGGGACACATCTGCTTGACAATTCTGTTAAACAACACTGATCAACCAATGCTTTGGTTTGTTTTCATCTTATGCTTCCAGCTTTCCAGATCAACACCTGACTCCTAATATTCTAGATCCAATATCACCACCATTCAATCATATCTGACTACCTCTAGAATTAAGTGCAGTCTGCTGGTAGCATTTATCCCGGATGCATTTGAAACAAGTGATGTGTTATCTGGAATCAGAAAACAGTGTCATTCTTCCAGCCCTTCTCCTGTATTTTCTTTCAGTAGTGGGAAGAGGACAGGGGAGTTTGGCTGGTGTATAGAGTGATACATTATGGGCAGTACCTGTGCTCTGGCAAATCACCAAATACCAATAACCTGACTTTCTCTTATGTAGAGTAAACTGTAACCCATCAGAATTAGCAAGTCTTGGAGTTTATGAGTATGATTTATGTGGGATTCCCATCCTTGCCTGTATGTTTAATTATCTTTCAGAATGATGTTTAGTTATATAGTACATGCAACTACTCTAATAATTAGATGTACATATTCATAATTGATTTTTTATTTTCCCCTAGGCTAAATATAGAATCATCACTGTCAACATCATAGAATAACTACAATAACGATAATTGATTACATTTAGCTAACTTTATTCAAAACAACTCCAGTGTCATTTTGGTTCAATTCAGGAAAGAAAAAAGGTAAATTATTTATAAATATCCTAAGAATTCAGTAAGATCATGAGATTAAAAAAGCAAAAAAAATCCAATAATCTTCACATACTCAGTTAATTTGTTTGACATCAGACAGGTTGTTTTGAGAAGTAACAGCAGCCTTCGAAGAGCACCCAGAATTCAGTACTCAGGACCCACTTAGTAGAAGGAAATAATCAGCTCCCTCAAGTGTTCTCTTACCTCCACATGCACATGTGTGTGTTTTATAAACAAACATAAACCAAATTTTAACAAAGAAACACCAACAATAGCAAATAATAGAATTCTTTAGAAAGGTAAAAGATTTAGCTCAGAGTTATACAAATAAAAATATCTGTAACCATGTACATAAATGCTCAAGTAAGCTCTTCATTATAGGAGAAAGTTGATAAAATAGGATAATATTGATAGTTTCCTAAAATTAAAGATATTTGAAACATGCATTGTTGGTAAGAGTATAGAAATGAACAGTCTTGCTTTTTTCTGAGGCTAAAAAATATTAAATTGTCATAGAAACACTTTGACAGTTAATTCAACTTCAAAGGACTAATTCTAAGAGCGTACTTGCATAAAGGTACTCACTTTAGAATTGTTTTCAAAGGCACAGTATTAACAAATTCTAAGTCATAGATTGATAAATGGGACATTTAGCATTTATACAATACTATATGATTAAAATTTTCAAAGAATAGCTACAATATTATGTGGCTCAAAGCAAAGTATATGTGAAAACAGAACACACCACATGAATGATAACCAGCCCAGATATAGTGTCAGCCTCACCATAGTTATGAGATCTTAACGAAGCCTCCTAAGAAGAAAATTCTGTTCCTGAGTGAGCTAGTAGAGAGGTAGGCTTACTGTTTTTGTTCTTTCTTCTACTCTTCTCTATTATATTGTCTGTCTGCATGTGTTACCTAACAGCAATGTGATTTACTATAAAATCTACAAAGGATGTGTGAAAGGATGGATGACATGGCTTGTTGGGTGGAAGTGCTTCCTATCAAGCCTGACGACATAACTTTAAATCCTGGAACTCATGCAGTGAAGGAAGAAAAGAGACTCCTACAGGTTGTCCTCTAACCCCCACACCTATATGGTGGTATGCACATGCAGTCATACACACATACACACAACCACATATACACAGAGAGACAGGACAGGGTGAGGGAGAGAGAGAAAGAGGGAATGATGGACAGAGAAAGACAGAGAGAAATAGAGAAAAAGACAGAGACAGAAAGACACCCCCATCCACACACACACATATATATATATATATATATATATATATATATATATATATATGTACATATACATCATATACAGATATGTATACAGATAGAGATACATCATATACACATATGCATATACATCATATACAGATTCAGATACATCATATACATATAAAAGAGTATCTGGAAATTCATCAGGTTGTATGCTATGGAAAGATAGCATCATGGGAAAGAAATCATATTTGAAGTCTAAAGAAAGAAGGTAGCTTGTGAGGTAATCACAGTCAGGAACAAAGCCAGAAAGAAGATGGCACACAAAGGAAGGATGGGAGCTAAATGCAGGAACACCAACTGTCTGCCCTAGCACCAGCCAGTCTTATTTTAGGCAACATATATGGCTGTCTCCAGGGTGTGATGCAGTCTGCCTTGGCAATTTGAAAATCGTTGCTGTGATCTCCAAAAACCAAAGCACTAAAATCAATAGTGTTGACCGTATCTGATTAATCCACTTCTACTCACTGTCTACAAGCACAGCTGTGTTCGGACTAATTTTAGAGTCCGTTTTTCTTTCATATAAAATAAGCTACAGCACTTCAGTATCTATGTAAATAAATGGAAACTGTTCAGCTTGAATGAGAGGGTGGCAGAGTCTCTTCAGGGTATCTGTATGAAGCTACATTTTCAAGCTTTCCTCTAAGCAGGCCACTCTCTGTAGTCTTTATTGGTGTGGCTTGAATCCTTTGCTGTATGGAGGGTAGAAGAAGCAAAAGTAAAAACAGATCCAAGATTTGATGCTAGTAACATAAGAATTTTCTATTGATTAGTCAGAGAGTCATGCTTCTGGGACTTTCATATGGCAGCAGCCAGTGGCAACATATCTCTAGTATTTTAGAGTTTTGGTAGCTGGTCTCATATTGAGGTACTCAACTGTTAAATCACTTAATGTGTGGCTTTGAGGTATGGAAGAAAGTAAACTGTTCTCTCTTTTGATGATAAACCTGCCCAATGGGGCAGCTTGATTTTCCATCTTATCAGCTGTTGGGTCCATTTGTTCCTCATCATATGTGCTCTGATTCTCAATATTGTATAGAAATCTCATTTAATTCTACAAATAAGATCACTAAATGTTTATATATATATATATTCTTTTTCCCCTTCATATATGTCTATGTGTGTGAATGAACGCATGTGCATGCATACACACACACACACACGTACATAATTTGTTATATGCATGCATATAGTGGAGAATAAGTAATTTAGTAATTATTCTCTGACTTCTTTAAGGGTTCATGCCTAGGACCTTCATAATAAAGACCACATAGAAAAAATATAAAAAATAAATCATTTATTTAAGGAACTTTATATGGCTCAGAAACGTTCAGAATTAAAAAATGTGGACAAAAGACTTAGAAACATAATCTCTTTCTGTCTCTCTCTGTCTCTCTATGTCTGTCTCCTCAGTGCTGGGCTGCATACATGGACTACCATACCTGGATTTGTACATGAGTACCTAGGATCTGAATCCAAGTTTTGATAGTTTATGGCAGATATTTTTATGGACTAAACCAACACCCTACTCCTGTTAACCTTATATTTTTATGAGAATCATCTGGATTTTGTTTAGAGGTCAAAGAGCTTGGCACATTCCACAGTGTTAAAAACTTGAAAAGTTTAATTTGTAGTAATTTTTGTTGGCTTCCTTGTGCTCATCCTTATATAGATGGCACATGACAATTGTGTCACAAGTCTTCAGTAGACTGGGGGGAGATACTGAAAGTACCTGACATGAGATACTCAAGGAAGACAAGGTTTATACTGGCTCAGGTAATAGATGGTATAGAAGGCAAAGGGGGCACGAGCATGTGGCAGAGCGTGGGGTTCTAATGTTCAAATGTCTACTTCTTGTGGCCTACCTCACCGAGGTAGTTACTCACATCCCTTAGAATGTATAAGGCAATGTAAAACTCCCTGTATAAGGCAACACTAGATGGAGACTAAGTAGTCTTATGGCATCTGAACCTGTGAGGGACATTCCACTCCAGCCATGAATATGACATCTGACTTCTAAAGTGTTCCATTTCTTACAGCTTAAAATATTTACAATAGGAAAAGAGCCATAGTCTCTGTATGATATTCTGATCCCAAATAGAGCATATAGCATGTAAAACATATTATGCTATGCTATATTATATACAATACAAATGTTATTCATATAAATTGTATATGTTTTTTAATGCACGTAGAGAAACAACTTCATGCATCTCAATCTGAATAATCACAGTTATGCTCATGCACAACACTCTCCTTGAATTTCTGTGTTAAATGTTCTTCATTGAAAGGATCATGATTAGTTCTTGGACTGCAGGAGCCTAAAGAATCTGACATTTTGCTCAAACTATTCATGATAAGCCAGCTTGAAAATGGGAAGTGTGTGGACGCTTAGTTGGTGTTTATATGAATATTAACATTAATCAATGTATGCAAAGAGCCTGGCAGGATGATTACTTAATAAGATTTTAGTAATTGCAGCATCCTCTACATCAACCTCTCTTTTCCTCTTTATTGATAAATGAAGGCTGCCCATAATCAGAGGAGCAAAAATAATATATGCTTTCTTCAGAATTAAAGTACGTGTATCTGTGTCTTAGCATCTTGCTAACACATACAAGGAAAAAATATATTAATGTAAATATTAGAAATATATTAACTTGTAAATATATAGTCACAGAAACATAAATGTCACTTATGTATAAATTAATATAACTAGTATAAAATATATACATTATATATTATATTATTTTAAAATACACTAACACAGAAATATATAAGTATTAGAACATTATATAAATTTGATATATATGATATAACATATAAATATATAGTCATTTAATTATTTGCATTTTAATTATACCAGTTGATCTCTTATAATACTAATACCAGTATATAATGTTGTTCGCATTATTTAAACAATGCATGATATTCATATTTCTCACACATAAACCATCTCTTTGAGCAGACATACATGAAAGCACATAGCCAAATGCATTTTCAAATATCACAGCTTATAATATAAGTTAGAAACAACACAAATCTATGCATACATAATTACTTTCCAATTAGAAAATAATCTAGGTCTGTCATGATGGCTCATTGGGAGAAGGCATTTGCTCCAATGAGCTGACTATGATGGGACATGTCTAGTACACATATGATGGAGAGAGAAAAAGGACTGGCACATTTTGTCCCCTGATATCTAAACAGGAGCTCTGTGTCATGTGTGCACTCTCATCACAAACAAATAAATAAACTACATATGATAAAAAGTTAGAAGCCATTCTAGAGCCAGGAATTATGTAGATATCACTTACCTAATACTTAGTTGAGTACGGGATACCTCAGGAAACTTCCCCTGCTGTCTGAGTTTATCTTTCAGAGTTGGATCCTTCATTTTATCTTCATACTTGAATAACTAGTATTTTTAATGTTATTGTTAGTCTGGATTCTCTAGAGCAGTGGTTCTCAAATGTCATAATGTTGCAACCCTTTAATACAGTCCCTAAGGTTGTGGTGACACAAACCATAATACTATTTTTTGCTATTTCACAACAGTAATTTTGCAACTGTTGTGAGTTGTAATGTAAATATCTAATATGCAGGATATCTGATGCTCAACACTCAAAGGCTTCATGACTATCACTTGGAAACTACTTTTTTTAGAGAAACTCAACCAACATGATCATGATGACGACAAAGTCAAAGACTATGAGGATGATGAAATCTATGGTGATGACGGTAGTAGTGGTGGTGATGGTAAAGTTGTCGGTGGCAGTGGTGTTTGTGTGTGTGTGTGTGTGTGTGTGTGTTTACTAAATCATTTAATCTGAACATAACAACAGCAGCTTACTCACACCTGAAAACCTTAGAACAAAACAATTGCTCAATCCGTGAGGCCGGGGCCTCAGCAGTCTCAATCTGGCACAGAAAACCTGAAAGGTTCCTGGAGAGACATTGGTTCTTGATTCAAGCTGGAAGCCTGGAAACATTGGATCTGATATTAACAAAGGTATTTACAGCAGCAGCAATGAGGTAAATGGACTTTGTGACAGAGAAGCCCAAGAAACTAAAAGACTGCTGCCAGAAGGTGCCATCAACAGTTCAACCAGATGGGGTCCAGGTTTTCTGACTCCTCATCTATACGCCATATTGGGCCCTCCATTAGCCCAGACAGTCTTTACTCCAGTCTGAATTTTACACGCTCTTGTCACTTCTAAGAAATCTGAACAAACTTTTACCCTTACCCAGAATCCTATCACTTTCTTATGCTCAGTTTCTGATAGTTCAAATACAGATTTTTTTTAAAAAAGAAAAAAAAAGTTCGATTGTGGGAGGGATTAATCACTTACCAGACACAACTTCTTTCAGAGTCTTAGGGTTCTTTCATTTAATATGTAAGTTTTAACATATGTACTTAATTATAATTGTTTTGTGACTGCTAAAAGAACCCAAGAATCATAAATGAAGGTAACTCTTGAGACAGTTAAATGCTGAGGAGTTACTAGTCTACTTATTCATATTAAATTGATTTGGGTTGTTTCTGAGTAAATGACTGATTTTTTTTGTTTTGAATTTGACATTCTAAAATGTTTCCGAATGTTTTTCATCTTTCTATTCTGATTCTTGCTACTCTGCATTAAGGCACTTAGTGATACACATTACACAGTTTTGTTTAGGGCTTTGAGGATGCAGGTGTACATACAGACTCTACTGGAAGCATTTCAAATCACACAAACCAGTTATAATAGCCATAGTATGGAGTTAGAAACAGTCTGAATAACCCTCTTGAATGATATCGCCCATGACAGGTGAAGACATATTAAAGCCATAACTGTAAATTCAGTGATAAGCCAACAAAGAATTAAGGCATGCAGATGATGAAGTTAAAAGAACGACATAGCAGGTGAGTTCTAAACATAGCTTTTATTGTTACAAACAGCTTCTGTCTCTCTCTGTCTCTCTGTCTCTGTCTCTGTCTCTGTCTCTGTCTCTCTCTCTCCCTCCCTCCCTCCACCCCTCCCCCTCTCTCTCTCTCTCTCTCTCTCTCTCTCTCTCTCTCTCTCTCTCTCTCTCTCTCTCTCTCGTGTGTGTGTGTGTGTGTGTGCATGTGTTTGTGTGTGTTTTATGCACACAAGGTTATACAGGAGCCTGTGGGCATGCATGGTCAGAGGCCAGCAGAAAAGTCAGCTATCCTGCTCTCTCTGTTCTATGAATTCATGATCTATTACAGAACCTGGAGTTAGTCTAGTGGTCAACAAGCCTCAGTGACTTCATTTAGTAGTCTATGTATGCTTGGCAAGGCCTGATTAGAATACAAGTTTACTTAATAATGAGCTCAGAAGTTTTGTTCAGGGGGAGGGGAGGCTGGAGTTTACCTTTGTCTTTATGCATTGCCTTTATGGTCTCACATTATGGTACCAAATTATTTTAAAATGGTTAAGGAAATCATATTTTGAAGTGATCCCAGTCTGGTAATGATTATGGTAACCAACAGAAGTAGACAAAATGATTCTTAGCTGAAACTAATTTCTAATAGATAAACTGAAAATTGCATAATGTTCAAATAATGTGAGTTCAGAGTTCTTAAAAAGTCAAAAGAAGGAAACAAAGAAGTGAAAGTCAAAGGAAAACAAGAAAGAGTACATTTATATACCAACTATACTATGATTCCAATGTGTATAATAGAAAGTGAATTTTAAAGTATACACACTAGGAATATAGAGAAGTTTCATAAAAATATCCTATAACATATTGGTGCAAATATATAATTGAGCACATTATTCAAAACTTTTCAAATGACACAGCTATAAAGAATGAATAGTGCTATTTATAAATTGAACTTCAATAAATCTAACTTAGCAAAAGAATTACTATATGAAGTGATAATTAGTGGGGCATTTATAGATTTTAATGTTTGTAGCTCTAAGGAACAAAGGCTTAAAGGACATGCAAACCATCAACTTTAGACAATTGGATACAGACAGAACAAAAAAGATCTAAAGAGATTAGAAAACTAAATATTTAATTGAATAGAATAGGAACCAAATATTCAGCAAGAAGTGCCAACAAGGAGTCAAAAGCTGGTCCTCTGAGGATGCTAATTATTCATTAGCCTTAGGAACAAGTTACTACTGGAATGGCTTTGATAGCTAGTCAAGAAATGACAACTGCTTTATGGAACATACTTCTGAGAGTCAGCTGGGCAGCCATAAATGCTCTGTTCTGATGATAGTTCCACAAGCAGCAGCTAGGAGCCAAAGAGAAGGTATTGATATTTCTTTGATCTCTGTGCCTGCATAAACCCTATGTAAACATTTTCCATTTTGTTTGGCAGGAATACAACAAACATCTTCTGCGAGTGTTCAACTATGAGTCAGTTTCTTTCCTTCCTCCCTTCTCTCCTTCTGTCCCTCTTTTTCCCTCTCTTCCTTCTTACTCTCCCTCTCACCCTCCTCCCTTCTTTGTTTCCTTTCATTCCCCCTCTCCTGTTTTTCCATTTCCTCCCTCCATCTTTCTTTTATCACACAATTCTTGAAACAAGTACTCACTGTCTGTCTCTTCACTCACATTATCACCCAAGCTCAGCCCCCTACAGTCACACATGGATTACAAAAACCACTATCAGTTGGGTTTCTGGTCTCAAGGGTTATTCACTTCAACTTCATCCTTCACACAGGATAAAGGCACAGAAGCTGTTGAAATGCGCCGATTTCTTTTCCTTTTAAAAATTTCCCCATGACTGCCCTTTAATAACGTCTAAAGCCTCTTTTAACAAGTTCAGCAGTAAATGCTTCCATGTGTTCCCTATCTAACAATGCATGGTCTCAGTCATTGTCAGGTTTTCAATACTACTGAACATCATTGAAATATTTATTTTTCCTTTTCCTTGAGTGAGGAAATTGATTAAATTTATGTATAGGAGGTAACAAAGTAGACATTACAGAACTAGAAAGAATTAAACTTATTTCTGTATTATGCCCGCTTTTAAAAAATGTTATTTTTTATTCTTTGGATACGTATAATTTTACCATGTATTAAATACAAAGGCAAACTTGCATACTAAACAGATAGATGAATATGTTTGATTCTTTTTACACACAGATTTAAATCTCGACAAGTTATTTTATAACACAGGACATAGAACCTCTTCAGTGTGTTCCAGTGTTGATTAATACGTTTATTTTCCAGGAAAAAAAGTATCCAGGATGGATGGTGAATCATTCATTGAACGGTGTACTTCCTGAAGCTTCACAGTGAGGACCTGTACAGATTTCTATTCCTTCATAGTAGGAAGTAGGAAGCCTACACTTGAGAGAGAGTTTTCATGTATTGATTTTGTTCCTTTCTGATCTCTGTTTTTATTGTTGAGGAGTTCATGCACTGTGCCTGCCTTTTTCTAGATGGACTTTCTCATTTCTCCACTTACTTAGACCTCTAATTGGACTTACCCTCTGGTTTCTCTAATGATCCCCTTTTCATGATGGCTCCTTTCAGTCTGTGTAGGTTTTGTTCATTTTTTGGTTTTGTTGTTGTTGTTTCAGTTTCTTGAAATAGAAACTAATGATGTAGTCATGGCTGCCCTAGAGCTCACTATGTAGACCTTGAACTTGCAGTAGTTTACTCTGCTTCTGCCTTCTGAGTACTGTGATTGCACGTAGGAGCTACCACACCCTGCTTGGCTATTGTTTCAGGTACTCTGGAAGAGCAGTAACTGCTTGTCACTAGAGAGTCAGCTTGTAGCCCCTGTTCTCCTTGATGTCTCTATCTCTCAGGCCTCATCGTTCTCATTTCCCTTCCTGTGTTTATCATATACCATGCTTATGCTAACATGGATAATACATACTTCTCTCAAGTTATTGTAAGTTCCATTTCAACTCTTGCTGTAAGAGCTAAGAATGCAATCATCAATAACGCTAACCCTTGTGTTCCATTTGCTCAGAACATATTGGCACATGTGCATAAAATACTAATAAGGTTGAGAGATGTGGCAATAGACATATGAATAGAGAGCATGATTGAGATGGAAAAATAAATAATTGCAAAGACATGGAGCTGATGGGTGGTATTCATAGTCGTAAGTGCTGATTTACACTGGAGAAGAGGTAGAAATATTGTAAGACCAAGAGGTAGGGAGGACCAGAACAAAACGGGCTCCAAGATATGACTGGACTGTTATCCATGCAAACCCACAGCAGCTGTGGTTGCTTCCACAAATCCTGAACAACGTCAAGCCAGTCAACATCCCAGCATACAGACAGTGTGGTTCATGATCCTACACTGCTAGCCAAAGATTGAATGACAGGTGATGGTATTGAGGGAGGAAAGTCAGGTTTCTTTTGAAGGTATAATCCCTGGTAGATTGCCCATGCTCCAGTGGATGTTCCGTACATTGTATGTATGTATAAAATTCTTGAATATTTAGTATTAAAACAAGAAACAGTGACTGTGTCAATCTGTCCCTAAAGCCAAATTTATCTCAAGAACTGCTGTTAAATATTTCATTTTTCAGTCCCTTGGAAGTCCTAATGTATCTACATAATTCTGTGTTGTTAAGCCTTCTCTTTCCAGAGTGCATGTTTTAGTCACTATGGTTTTATCTTATAGGTACAAAGGCTTTTATAAAAATTTCCAAGTGACCATTATGGTGATAATGCCTAGTAAGCAATGCTCTCCACATGGTAAAACTTGAACTGCAAGCTTTTTATTTTATTTTCCTGAGTGTAACTCAAGGAATACTCACAGGGCTGTAAATATTATTTCTCATCCATATGGACAGTAATATGAGCAGAATATAGAAAATGAGCTCTAGGTAGTTTTTATCCTGCCACTAGCTTACAATATTCATCCAATTCCTCAGGCCACTATTTCTCTTTCACTTCTCAGATGCTAAGTCACTGACCATGTCACTTTTAAGATGCTACACTCCCAGAAAGTCTTAAAACTCAAGAATGTGAGAGAATCTGAGGTGTCAGTACTTTGTGCATACCATATATTGCTGCTTTTATTTAAATGTTTGATTTTGCTTAAATATTCATCAACAGGATAGAGAGATGGTTCAGTGGTTAAGAGTGCTTGATGCTCTTCGGAAGACTTGAGTTTTGTTTTCCACACTCATACCAAGGATCTAACAGCCACTTGTGACTCCAGTCCCACAGAATCGTGCACTCTCTTCTCATCTCTATGGAAACCTTCAACCGTGTATATACTCTCACATACACACACACCCCACACACTTGCAAACACACACAACACACATGCAAACACACACACGCACAGGCATCACACACATGTTTGCACATTTAAATAAATAATGAAATAATTAATTCTTAAAAGAAGTACTCATCATATAAGTACCTCACTAATAGAATTTTGTCTCCATATCTAAAAAATGTAATGCTCAAAACAAAATTGATTATCACAAAATTACAATAATATCAAACGATTTGATGGTCATTAGAAGTCACTTTAAAATGATCATGTATGAATTTGACTGCTTCCCAAGAACTGGTAAAAGTTATCAGATTCACAATGGAGTCATTGCATTGTCAGAGAATATTTACTTAAAATTATCTCTTTTGGAAGAAGTTAAAACTTCACAGTTAACAGTAGCTCTTTGAGGGCAGCAGGCCAACATCTGATGCACTGAAAAGTTACTTGCCTTTTAACCTTTTCCTCTGAAGAATAATTTTCTTACTGACTCAGATATGCTTGTTCAGTGTTCTTACAAAGCTTTTGTTACCACTTACAAGAAAAATTTAAAAGTTTTGCCAGTATGAAAGTCTTCCACTTTTCTAAGCTCATGGTTTTCTTTTCTCAGGGGAAAAAATATGTTTTTTTTTTTAAATAAAGGGCCCTAAACAATAACAACACAACCACACCTGTTTGAGTGTATGAATGGGAAGAATTTTCTGTAATCAAAATTAGAAATATTATATTAATCAAGTACAAATATTTCTCTTTCACACATTTAAAAGGAAATGTAAGAAAAGTTGTATAGGCTTGATGGTTGTTTCTGAATAGCCTAGGGTGGCAAGGATTAATGTTACAGTTGAGAAGGGAGATTATTTGACACAAGAGTTTCTTATGAGATAGTTACTCTGCTTATTTGTTACTCCTTTTGAAGTCACAGGATCATGTATCATCCTGCTGTGGCGATAAATGCTAGGTTATCTTAGGTGGCAGGGAATAACAAAGCTATATCTATTTCTCATTTGCCTGCTCTTTAGTAATAAGACAAAAGAAAAAGACCACCTTCTCAGACTTCTTATCCTAGAGCAATGGTTCCAATCTCTGTTCCTCTTTGTCACATATGACTAGTGACAAGATCTGATGTCGGCCATTCTCAGATAAATTCCCAAGGTCATCTAAAGGTCTACAATGCATTTCTCCATTTCTACATACAAAAACCAGTGGCTGAGTTGGATAATATTGTAACTGAATCTGATCATTTCCAAAACTATTACATAAATCTAAGTAACTTGTTACTATTGGTTTATCTTTCATAAGTAAGTCATTATTTAGAAACTCTTTACAATTGACCATATATAATATGTACATATGCACACATTTCAGAATTAAGTAGTAAATGAAGACTCTGTTAATAGAATAGACATACTATTTACATATATGTTATTTAGGATTTAATACTTAATACCAACTGTATTAAGTCCACATTTTTTAGAAAGAGTTCACTACATATCCTTGGCTGACCTTCGGATCTCCCTGGATAAATCAGGCTGGCCTTGGACTCATAAAAAATCTGCTTGCCTTAGTCTCTTGAGTGCTGGGATTAAAGGTATGAACTACCATGCCTACTTTAACTTTACATTTTTAATAATTTTAAGGAGTTATTTACTGTCCTCAGAAACAACTTTATTTTTCTTCTTTTCTTCCCTAAATTCTCCATTCTCCCCTCTCTTTTGGCTGTGTACCTTTTTGCCTTCCTTTCTCTCTCCTTCTTTTTCAGTATTTTCATTTGCATTTATTTTATTCAAGTTCATTTTCATACCATATATTTCTGTTCCTCCAGTTTTTCTGAATACATTTTTCTCCTTTGCAACCTCCTCTTCATGGTTAGGAGCAACTTGTTTCTGCTAGGCAAAGACAACTTTCAGGGAGGCTGATAGATACTGGATGTCTATTGCACTATAAAATCTAGAAGAATCGTGGAGAACCATGAGAACTTTGAATGGGTAGTTTCATTGGATATGGTGAGCAACCAATGAATCCACAGCTAACCACTGCTGTCTTACAGTATTATGGAGTTTTAAGCCTATGAGGCAAAAGGATAGGATTATTTTCAGGGCTAGCAATCTGTTGTGCATCCCCAGTGTATGGCCTATGCTCACTAGAATACAATTTTTTATATACTTAGTGATTTCTTAAAGCCTTCCTCTAAATGGCCTGGACATTTCTCTAATACTCTTAAAGTGAATATGAAGATTTGAATCTTTAATTTAAATGCTTTTATAAGGCTCTCTAGGTAAAAAGTATGGGAGTCAATTTTTTTGCACATTTTTGGCAGCCAGGTTGCAAAAAATCATTTTCAAATTGAACATGCAGCAACAATTTTCAGCAGTAAATAATATGTGTTGAAGGACATTAAACCTTGTAATTCGGATATGATATAGATTCATCACAATTCTAATTTATTCATAAATTTATAAATAAAACCTTACTTTTCTTACTTGATTCTGTCTAATATTGATCTATATGCTATGTTGGAGTTTATGAGTTTGGTTAGGCCAGTACCCAAAGTCCTGTCCTTCTAACCACAGTCAAATTGAAGGCTCTTTTGAAGATTTTAATCATGTGTTACATTTACTAAAGCACAATGACCATCAATAAAAGACAAAATAATTCAATCAGAAAGAGAAAAAAACATAGCAATGGCTTGGTTTCTCTGTCACTGTCATAAAACACTCTGACAAAAGTAACTTAGGGAGGAATGGATTCACTTGACTTACATTTCCAGGTCACAGTTTGCCACAAAAGGAAAGCATGGCAGGAATTCAAGCAGGAAACAAAGCTGCTTGTTGGCTTACATGTTTGGATATCTTTCTGAAACGGCCCAGGACCACCTGACTAGAAAGGGTCCCACCAGTGCTAACAGTTGAGTTGGGCCCTACTACATCAGTTAACAACCCACCCACACAGTGCTCATGTCCATGTCCATACACCAAAATAATCTGGATAAGTTTTTAATCTGAGAGTCTAACCTGACTCTCGGCTGCTTCAAGTAAAGAGAGATAGCCAGGACAAGTGGGACTTCGAATAATGATTCTTTTATTTATTAGCATAGAACATCAATCCACCAGTTTATCATAATATACACACTTATAATATATATAACATAAAATATCGATTATATTGATTACATCAGTTGGGAGAGGGTTTTTACAAAACTACAGTAATACTAATATACGAACATAGAACATGCATCAGGGAAAACACACACACATAGATATATACACTTTTCCTAAATGATTTTATATGTGCTGATTCTACCAACAAATCTTAAAAATATTTAAAATGAAAATTGTGTTTTATGCTGTACTTATTTTTAAAGTGATAAACTACAATACCTGCAGTATTATTTACATTGAGGCCTTTTAAGTAATCATGAGATGGTTTAAACTATACAGGAGAATATTCATACAGTGTATTAAAATTATAGCATTTTAGGTAAATGTCATGGTTATACATGGATTCTTTTATGCACAGAGTTTAGGTACATATTCCCACAAACAGCAAGTGGCCCACCATATATTCATTGTATTCACCAAGTGTTTCATTACTGTCAATTAACATTAGAATATTACAAAGGACCCAGTGGGATTTGAAATGAGGAGACCTGGACACACTATCTCTCTAGCCCTTGGTCTCTTTGTCTCTACTGGGAGTCTAGCTAATCATTTCCATGCAAACATAATCTGATTGGGAGCATGGAAAGAAATAAGGAAGAGGCTGCTGGAGTAGGGTAGGAACCATGCACCCATCATGGCAAATTGAACATAGGAACCATGTCAGGGGCTAAAATTAGTCCTGTGTTCAGTGATCAGAAAGAGTTCAGTAGAAACCTACTTGCAAAGCTGTATGATTTTCTTGTGCACACTGAGAAAACGCTGTAGTCTAATGAACAACGTGCAAGTCACAGGGTAATTCTATGAACTCTAGGAGATAGAAAAGATAGAAATATAGCTCTCAGCTCTGAAAACATATAGCATTCTGAAGACTCTAAATGGGTCATGCTAAAAGACAAGTGAAAATACTAAATTTGAACTTAACCTCATAAACAGAGGTAGAACTGATTAAAAGCTACATTACCTGTTTATATTTTTATCTTTGTAACATCAAAAATTTTTCTAAAGGCTTTATAAATACAAAGCACTCTAGTAAAGTGGCAGATCATAATAAGAATACTATGTACAATATAAGAAGCAAATGTGAACAATGATTTATAACATACAACTCAAACATTTTGGGATTGTCTCTGTCACCTGATTAAAATAGATTATTTTATGAAATGAATTATTTATATTACATAATCCAACATTTTAACTAACTGAGATTGTTTTTCCCATTCCATTAATTCTGACCAGTGAATTGATGATGTTTTCTGATGGTCTCCCAGTGTTATTTGCCCCTTATAACATGAGCACAATTACTAATAGAAGATTCAGCTCTGTTAATGAGGAGACACATTGAAAGTGCACTGAGATTTAGAACGATTTCCTATCTGCCAATGGTAATAGTTGACATTTACTGCTTATGGCCATGCTTATTCACTTTCCTCAAAAAAACTATTGACTCTCATTTTCATATGCAAATTTATTATTTCCAATTTCCTGGTGGCACTGACAAGAACATAGAATTTTTGAAGAGGAAAAAAAGTGTGCAAGTTACAATCAATTCATTTGACACCATTTTCTTTATAGTGCAGCTAGTTTCAAGATCTCTCAGAGGTTAGGGTGCAGGACATGAAAACAGAGGATAAAACTGTTGCTAATACTTCTTTACACTAGTAATATCCTGAGTTAGAGAATGAAGAATTAGAGAAAAGACAGAAAACCATAAGCCCATATAGTCATGAAACATGTGGGCTTAAGCACTCAAATGTTGAATACTAAAAGTGTCACTTGTACTTGCAAGTTAATTGTTTTAATAACTGACATGTTTTAGTGTCAGTGAATAAAATATTTTTAAAGTTTTACAGCCTTATGTTTCTACATATGTATATAACTTAGCATATGCTTTAATTTATTTCTTCTTAATATTTTTATTATACAAAGTCATTCTCTCCCACTGCCACCCCTCTTGAAGTTCATTTTTTATTTTGTTTGTGAATTTCAGACACTAGTTGCGTTGTTTTGTGTTGTAGAAACCAGAAGATTTGGTAATATCCAAATTACCAGCTCAACGTTTGATCTAATTAGAAATGAAGAAATAGATGATTATCACCCCACCCCTGGTATTTGACTGTATATAACATTTCCCCATAATTATAATATGTCATCTTATAAAAGTGTTAAAGGTAGATAAGCATATAACCCTGAACAAGACATTGGCAAGGATCACATGCATGCCATTTATTATGTGTGACAATGAAGATCTGAGGTTGGAAACCTCTAATAAAGAGAATTTGAGAAAGTTATACAGTATTGAATCACGGTAGGCAGATGAGAACTCTTATTATTCCATCTTCTAAGATGTACCAAGATTTATTCTTCTATTATCCTTATGTTTATGACATGTCAACTTTCATGACTTAAGAAACAAAAATTAAACAAAACAAAAGGCTGTCAATCACAATAGTAACCTTCTTAGGAACTCTTGTTTCAGACAATTTCTCTTGTCTTTCACAATTATAATCAGTGCTAGCTGAAGGCATTTATATACAAATGAACAATACTCTTGTGGCAGCCCTTTCACCAGAAGAAAAAGAAAGGCCTGTTTTTAATTAATGGGTAATTGCATCATTTAGAAATTTTAATGGACCATAAAAGAGGCTTTAACTTTTATCTTTGATGATTTGTCACATTAATGGAAGAAGAGATAGGAAAAAACGAGTATCTTCAGTGAAGGTGGAGGGCATGAAGTTAACAGAAAATGCCATCTGTAGGAAAGTAAATAATTAATAGACCTCAACTTAGACAGACTATAGAAGTTAGAGATATTTAAGAATTTTACAATAATAATAGTTAATGTTTTAAGAACTCTAGTTGAAAATGCTGGCAATATATATGGAGAATTGAGGAGTTAATAGCAAGATGGACTCTCTAAGCAAACTAAAGTAAAATAAAAATACCAGGTTAAAAAAAAGACATTGTAGTGCATACCTTCGGCTCTCAATGGTAGACTTAATAGAGTGAAAAGAGGAAATCAATGAATTTGGAATTATATCTGCAGAAATTACTTAACAATGAAACTTAAAGGAAAAAAAAGAACCATGAAAAGTAAAATAGCAAGATATTATAGATCTCTAAGACAAAATAAGGCTATTTAAAATATAAGTAACTTGAATTGACTAAGAGAGAGGAAAGAGGAAAGAATTAACTTCAGATGGGTAGAAAATTGCCAGGGATTAGTAGCCTTGGAGACCACTGAGGATAGACCTCTCCCTTATGTGTGACTTTGAACCTCATCTTTCATTTCTTGGTAACTTAGAAAGTATAACATTATAACTGTTCCTCTTTAGACCTACCAGTAAAAAGAACGGTGTACACCTTTGTCCCAGGGTATGTATTATTTTTATCTACTCCAAAATTAACATATTACATACTGACATCTCCTCCCTTGTGGGATAATCCAGCTGGACCTGTCACTTGGCCAGAACTCCAAAATCCCAGCAAATCTTGATCACTTGAAAACAGAGATGGGAGGAAAAATTGTTCCTTTAATGATTTTCTCTCTTGATTTTCTCCATCTTCCTCTACTTGGCAGTTTCAAAGATCCCAGTTTGCTTATTCTGCTGTCTCCTCCACCAGACCCTCTTTGGAAAGGTTAATTGCCATTGAGCTTCTTCCCAAGTCTGTCTTTAATTCTTCCATTGGAGACAAACAACAAGAACAGAACCCTGATTTTCCCAGTAAAATATACATTTGAGTCAATAATAGTTGTTTTTTAAGAACTAAAATTTGACATATTATAAATCTTAGAAGATCTAAAACCAATTAGCTGCCTAAATGAATCTGACCCCTCCCAAAAAAAACTCTTGGAGTAGCTATTTAACATTTAAATAAATGAAAAATCCAAGAAGAAAAGCCTAAACATTCAAGGCAGATAGTGAGAGTAAGGTTGAATAGTTAGTGCCTCCAATAATAAGGATGAATCCCAAACAGATTTTCTATTTGAAAGCTCCAATTATGACATTCTACATATTCCCTATAATATGACTTTCTGAAATTTATGTACAGCAAGTAAAATATATATCATTGGTTTCCAAGACTAAGGTGAAGGCTGATACTGGTTACCAAGAAACACTAGGATATTTTTGGTGTATGATAGAGTTAAACTGTGCTGATTGTCATATGACAACATGTACTTAGTATACTAAAAAGAAGGACCAAAACAGAAGAATGTACAAGTCATCCTTTGTGAAAGCTATCAGTGTAGGCAGAGAAGGTCTCAAGGAAAACAAGGTTGATGGAGGTGTTAGAATTTAACTTTAAGTTTAAATTGATGTGATCTTGATGTGATTGTTACAACAGTATAATTTTTAAATTAAAAAGTTATGTTTATTATATTGAATGCTTAGAGATAATATCTCCTTTTCTGTACTTAACCTTGAATATGAGCATCGAAATCATAACTAAGAAAGTTTGACTAAGGATGATAAGAACTCAACTGATTTCCTTCCTAATAAGGGAGGTCAGTGCTAAAGTGAATAAGTAAATTTACTAAATTTACTAGGCTATAACCCCAGTGGAATTTGGAGGTAAAATTTCATCTAGAAATTCTCAATTCCATTGTGTCAGTAAGCAATTTGATTTAAAAGTTCATGCAGAGGTCTTTAACTCGGACCCATGAAGGCAGAGAACTTCATTCATGTCCTAGATGGTAGTGCTGCACTTGCAGTGTGGTTGCTCAAGTATCTAGAAAAGCCCAAAGCAAGTAAGCCATGCTCCCAACACACTTGCATGTGCTCAATGGTATAGATGTAGATGCTAGTGAACTCCTCTGTTAACATCACTAGAATTTAGCACAGAGTAGATTATAAAGACTTTATCATATAAAGGTACTCAGCAACATAGACTTAGATTTCGTTATACCTCTCAGCTAAACATCACTAAAGCTTAGCACATAGTAGAATGTAAGGACTTTATCATATAAAGTGCAGGACTGTCTCTCAAGCTTTGGAGGGCCCAAATTAATCTTTAAGTCGTTATATAGAAGAAATATTTGTTAATTTTGGTCCACCACAACTGCCAAAGAGGGTCAGTCGCCTTGTTTCCTTTATGAGTTACGAGGAAAATAAGAGGTGGGGATGTCAGGCACCTATAAGGGAGGGGTCCATTCTCTGACTACCTACCTGACATTAACTAAACACTCTTTGATTTATCTATGTAGATTCTAATTTTCCTTCGTCTTTCAGATCTTGGATGCCAGAGAGCAGGGAGATATTCTATTTCCATATTTGTTTCTACTGAACAGTGGCTCATCATCTGCCCTGAAGAATGACAAATTTCTGTGACATAGAAGTTTTATTTCAGTCTCTTCAGTGAAATATTTTGGGCAGAAAGAGAGGACAAAAGACCAAGTTTCCACAGAGCACTCCCCCTCCCCCAAAACAATCCAGCTGGGAATTAGAGGCTAATGTTGAGCATAGCGAAGATGGCTACAAGGGGAGATGGAGCAGCGATGAATAACCCATTAGAAGAGCTGACTCTTCTCACAGGTTTCAGCACTACTAAGAAAGGTTTGCATTTGAGGTCAAAGATGACACTGAAGCATATTGCTTTTTGTGGATAAGGGTTTTGTTGAAATTATCGATCCCACCACAGAAAAGGAGACAATGACATAGCAGGGTCTCTCAGGAGAGCTCATACTTCCATGAAAGATCGAGCATCCTCTTATAGAAGTTCTATGCCACATGATTGATGAATTGCCTCTAGTACATGTCTGTTCTGCAGTCAGGTTGTCTCTCAGCTAGCTATGAGGATGGGAGGGCAAAAATCTAGAAAAAATAGTTGTTTTATGTCTAGATGTAAAATTCTTTTAATTATGAGAATTGTCACTTTAGCCAACATGAATAAGCGTCACAAAATGATGTCACCATCTAACAGCTAATTGTTTTCTTATTGAAAGAGAATATCAACATAGCTTCTGAATGCTTCTGTCATTTTTCCATTTGTGCCTTTTTTTGTTAATGTGTCCTAATTATCTACAATGATCCTTTGTGAACATTAATTTGATACTTGAGTACCTCTATGCTGGCTCCCTCTGATCAGATTTATCCCTACTAATATACAGCAAGATGACTTTAAACAGTGCTCTGCCCACTGTGACTCAAAGAAAGATTATAAAAAATTCTAATTAAATAATAATGTTTCAGAAATACTTATTTACTTGAGTAAAACTACTATCTATTATTCTGATGTTCTTTGTCTATGGCTCTTTGTCTTGAATCTGTTTGTATTTCAGAATCACTTTTATGCTTCTGGAGTTGAATAGATATCTCTGTAGCTTCCCTGAACTTCTCTGGACTACTGTGAGACTGCAACAGTGAACACTGTTTAACATTATGGGACTGTACAACACAAGGAATCCTCCTTCAAAGCCACACTGTTATTAACAGAAGTTTGCGTTCTGCTAGCGTCTGGTGAAGTTTGTAGGCTTATGTTCCCAGGAAAAATAGTTGTACCATGAAATAATTTGTAGAAATGGAAATGGAAACATTTTTACTAAGAAGGAAAAAGATGCCTGAGGATTATTTGAACTAGTAAACTAAGAAAAGCAAATGTCCTAAGGCATGGGCCTATTAGGTTCATGACACTTTGTCTTTTTTCTTTCTTTCTTTCTTTCTTTCTTTCTTTCTTTCTTTCTTTCTTTCTTTCTTCCTTCCTTCCTTCCTTCCTTCCTTCCTTCCTTCCTTTATTTATTCCTCTCTTTCTTTTTTATAGATCCATGTCATTCTTTTTATAATTGATAAGAAAATTCACATGGGAGGTCAGTGTATCCACAAACAAAACTAAAAACACCTAATATGTAAAATTGCATTCTAAGTGTATATATCAGTTTTAAATATATAGCATACATCTTTATTTATTGGATATATTATTTACTTACATTTCAGATGTCATCCTCTTTCCTCATTTCCCCTCCCTAGAAACCCCTATCCCATATCCTCTCTTTTTTGCTTTTATACCATTTTAATTACATGCAACTTTTAAGGTCAGTCCTAGATTGAGGAACTAGCAACACAATAGATGCAAATAGTTAAGGAACAAGCAAGACAATAAACACAAATAGTCAAAGAACAAGTAAGGCAATAAACAAAGGTCCATGAACACTCCTATGACCACAGTTTCTAAGGGCTTATGAGGATGACCAAAATATCTGAGCCTACTTCCCTGTCCTAGCCCAAACTCATTTCATGTCTGAAGCCTACTACCTTGCTCTAGCCTAAGATTTAGATTCCTGCCTGAAATTACTTGTTTGTTTTAGGCTAATGTCAGATTCCTGCCTGAAGCCCACTTCCGTGTCCATGGCCAATGTCATATTCCTACCAAGCAGCCCATTTCCTTGTCCTTGGCGCATGTCAAATTCTTGCCAAGTAGCTCCAAAAGCTCTTTGCATCAGCATGTCTCACCCATCGCTCTGGCAACCACCATGGTCCTTCAGCATCCTGCAGAAAAAACACAAACATTCCCTCTTCCCCATAACTGATCAGGATCATGCCATATGCCAGTAAGTGGATCCTTCCTGTTCACCTATGCATAAGTATGCTTAGTTGTAGAGTGTCATAGACACTCAGCAGAAAGTTCCTTGACATCTAACTTTTTTTTAAAAAAAAAAATGTAAAATAAAAAGAGCATGATTTAAATAAACTTGTGGTGTACAGGGATATACCTTCCTCTTTTTTTGTTTGATTTTATGAAGATACTGCTTTAAAGTTCCATGGGTCCTCTTCCACAGACCCTTGTTCTTGACAACTATAAAGAATCCCAGTAATATGGGTAATATTAAATTGCTGACAAAGTCTCAAATGCTCGACTCCAATTGCCAGTTCCATTATCTGTTTTTCATTATTATTATTATTATTATTGGATAATTTATTTATCTACATTTCAGATGTTATCCCCTTCCCCCCACCAGAAACCCATTATTCCATACCCCCTCCTCCTACTTCTATGAGGGTGTGCCCCCACACATCCACCTACTCTCACCTCTCTGCCCTTGAATTTCCCCACACTGGGGCATTCAGCCTTCATGTGATCAAGGCCTTCCTCTCCCACTGATGCCTGACAAGGCCATCCTCCACTACATATACAGCTGGCGTCTTGGATCCCTCCATGTGTGTTCCCAGGTTGGCTGTTTAGACCCTGGGAGCTCTGGTTGATTGGTATTGTCATGACACTTTCTAAGGCAGTCATACAGCACCTACCTCTCAGGCTTTAACAGTGCATAGTTATTGGACAAAGTCTGGACAGGAAGAATTTACAGCCTATTTCCTGCCAACTTGCTTTTGTCACACATCATTTTACTGTCGTTCTCTCAATCCCTAGGTTCCTGACACATCAGGGCTTCTGGGATGCAGTTTAGATTACTGATGTATGACACCCTCATGTGACAAAAATGTCATAAAAGTTAGAGTTAAGCAAAGATAGTGAGTGAGTCTCTTGATTCGGAGAAATGAAAGATAGAGTGAGCTTCATGTTGGAACAAGGAAAAGAAAACAGTTAAATACTACAGAAACAGCCACAGGGGTACTTCTGAGACTTTTGGAGTTACATGATTTAAAAGAGGTACTCTACAATTAAAGTAGAGAGAGGAGATAAAATGTGTTGGTTTACTTGTTTCTTTACTGAAAGATTTATATAAATGACACGGTAAGGGAGTTTGTGAGCTAGTGAGCTGCCTTATGTAGAAGACATGAACAAAAATGTAAGAATCAGAGTTATTTTTCTATAAATCCATAAAACAAAGAGATAACCCGTCTCTCCATAAACATGTGCATAAACATACATGCAAATCATAAAAATAAAATTTTATATATGTATGTATGTATATGTATATATACATATACATATACATATACATATACATATACATATACATATTTGCTTCATATAATACAAACACATTTAAGGAATTCTTACAAATGAAAAAAAGTTTTTGTTTGTTAGAGAGTAAAATTTACCTCATAAATTTAATGGGTAACCAACATCCAGCACTATTATTCATTGTAATTCAAGACAACAGACAGGAAGTTAATGGTGTTATTTTCTGAGGCGATTCTCAGAACTTATTAACTAATGAACAATTTCTGTCTGGTGGGGGGAATGATGATTATATATTTCAAGGACAAAAAGCATCTTAACTGTAACTGTGAGAATTTGTCTTAAAATATCTATACGAGCATTCTGGAAGAAAATTCACAACCAGGCCAGGAAAACACATTACATAAATACATCTCAATAGTTAGAGTTGGGTGAATTATCCCATTATCACCAGTGGAAAGCAAATGATGAGTAAGTAACTCTCAGCCAGGCATGTTCCCTGATGCCAAGAAAATGCTTAATAGAGTTACAAGTTTAATGACCTACTAACATTCTCCATTTATTTGCATGTGATTGATTCATGATATTTCTTTTTTCAGCTTTTTTATTAATCATTCCATTCATTTACATCTCAAATGATATCCTACTTCCTGATTACCCTCCACCAACCCTCATCCCACATCTACCCTCTCCTCTCTCAGACTCTTTCCCTCTATGAGCATGCTCCCCCAACCACCTACCCTCTCCCTACACTGGGGTATCAAACCTTCACAGGACAAAGGGCCTCCCCTCCCACTGATGTCAGACAAGGTCATCCTCTGCTACATATGTATCTGAAGCCAAGGATCACTCCGTGTACACTCCTTGATTAGTAGTCTAGTCTCTGGGAGCACTGAGTGGTTTAGACAGCTGATGTTCTACTGCATGTCATTCTCTTCAAGTAAGAGGATACCTACATCCCATATTAAAGTAGAGGAAACTGAATCTCATAGGTAAATGCATCTTTACCCTATTGTCATCCAGAACATGATGTAATTATGGATATTTAGAAAACATTTTAATGAGCTGGAGAGATACTCGAGTTATTAAGAGCATTTGCTGGTCTTACAGAGGTTTGATTGTCAGCACCCATGTTCAGCAGCTCACAACCTTCTGCATTTTCAGATTTGGGGTATGTGATGCCTGGCCTCCACTGGCACACAACATACAGAGAAATAAAAATAATAAATGTGGGGCTTTAATTGGGGAGGGAAGAAGGAGGTCAGCACAGAAGAGGAGGGAAGGAGGAACATAAAATAACACTATGAATGTACATAACAGCCACAGAAATTTATCATTACTTATTTAGTTAAAATTATATATAGTATGTATTAACTTATATGTATAAATTTATAATTTCAATGAAGTTATCCAATCTGTTCTGAAAACATTTCTTCCAAAAGCCATAGACTAACAAACCAAGAAACAAACATCAGTCATGAGAAACCTCCTTTTTGAGTTGACAGCACAAGAAACTCTCAAAATGTTATGTATATAAATATATATATACACATCATGGAATGTATGTGGAGGTCAGAGGACAATATACACAGCCATTCCCTCCTTCTACCACTTGGATTTGGAAATAAAATCATCCAGGTCATCTGCTTTATCTACTGAACCATCTCATCAGTCCTAGGTGATGACTAGAAGCAATTTCATCCAAACACAGAGTTATCTACAGGCAGAAGAATTTTGTGATTGCGAAAGTCTAGAAGGTCAGTCTTCAGGGTTCAAGTGGAAATACCCACAGTACTCCACCTGGTCCGATACCCAATTTTACACATCAGATGCAGCTGATGAGATCTATGTTCTCTACTAATGGGCCTTGGCCTTTCGATGACATGTCACAATGATTACAGGTCTATCTGAGTATATTTTCCTTGAGTTCCAATCTGACAAATATTTCCAAGCAAGTAAAGATGGGAGGTGTGAGAAATAGAGAAGACAGGATAATTATGTGAGAGTAGAAATGTGCACATGGCAGAAGGGAATGGGAAAATGTATCAGAGTCAAGCTTCCTGTATTATTGAAGGAAAAATAGTACTGTTCGCCCATGGACCACTGAACTCTGCAGACATCTTTGGCTAATTCTTACAGTAAGCCTGACCTACAGAAATTATCAGCAAATATTTGCACTAAAATTGTTATTATTAAATGATAAATTACTGTTTAATCATTATTACTTAATCCCATTTTGTCTTTTTTGTGAATTTTAATGAATTGTGTGTAAGAGGTCATGACATTTAATTACTGATATACTTTATCCTTTGTTAAAAATATTTGGTCTTTTAAACACATAAATCATTTTTAAGTTATTCTAAAACTGTGTTATTGGAACAAAAATACTAAGATACATTTTATAAATTTTTTTTATTTTATTTTGTTTGTATGTATGTATGTATGTATGCATGTATGTTTGTATGCATGTATGACTGAGTATATGTTTGCGCCCCACATGCACTTCTGGTACTCATAGAGGCAGTTGGAAGTCATCAGATCCACTAGTATGGGAGTCAGAGCACACTGTGAGACGCCATGTAGATATTGGGAATCCAATCTCAATCCTGTGCCACTGATCTTGGCTGCTGAGCCATCTCTCCAATCCTCTAAAATAATTTTATATTTAAAGTAACCCTGAAGTTCATATGAAAATATTCTAATATGATATCTTTTTTAATATGAAAATGCTAAGATAGAATGTAGAGATGAAGAAATGCTGTATGATCCTGTATCAAATGAGCCAATCTGTCTTTTTTCTCCTTTCCTTTTATCACCTGATATACTGACAATGTCCCAATTATGTGATACACATTCTGACTTTTTCCACTTATCAGTTAAGACTGATATTTTTTACTGCTAATACCAAATAAATTCTGTTTGATGGCTGTCATGAGGAGATAGAAACTTCGTGCAATTTTCACAAAGAAACAATTAAATATGAAGATTTGTTAGCGGGGTGGACTGTTGTTAATTAGGTTACTCAAAAAGTCATGGAGTTTTATCAAGACGCCAAGGAGTCAGCCGCGGGAGGAAACAGCACGAATCCATTAAGCGGAGATGCTTAAAAGAAGTTGAAAGGCTGGTTGATGAGCTACATAGCATCTCAACTGATGTTGTGGTCTTTGATCTTAGAGGACAGGCCTTACCAGATCTCCAGAGGATGTCATAGCATAGCTGAAGTTGAAAGAGATCTGTCCTGGCTTGCTGGTTCTTGGATATCTGTTCTGACACAGCTGGAAAAAGCACCAGCTGAACCAAGGTTCTCCTGGAGGGATTGGAGCTGAGATGGAGAAGCTCTATGCGTTGCCACTGGCAAAGTAGCCAGGCGCAAAGGGTTTTTGCTTCTAGCCCGGGGCCTCCCTCTATCGCCCCCTGCTGATAGAGCCTCATAAGCTGGTGGCTGTCAAAGCAGAGGAGTTTACAGAACCATGAGTGAGCAATTGCAAAGATCATTCATTTCTTATCAGAATGAACTTACTAGGATCAGAATCAATTCAACTGACCACAGCCTAAGGCAGACACATATCAGGATATGGAAACCATCTGGCTTTAACTTAGGCATAGATATGTACATATCACACACACACACACACACACACACAGACACACAAAGATTTGTACATTTTTTTCATTTTCAAAAATATATTATTTACAAGTTCTAAATAAGGGTCAAGGTGAACTCAGGAAGCAGCCATTAATTTGTATAAAAGAGTCTAGCTTAAACAGGTTGTGTGAGTCTCTCAACAACAAAACTACATATTATCCATGCACTATCATATACATGTTCAGAGAAATACCTGGAGGGAGTATGTTAGGGGAATATAATAAGAGCAAATCTGTTATGGAAGTCAGGGTTCATTTCTAAAAAAATTACTCACAGTAGATTTGTTGCATACATGGCATTCCGGGGAGAATGAACTCATTTTATTCTTCCAAGCCGCCTACCGCGGAGATACTAGCGAAAAAATAAATGACTGTGCCAGCTCTTATTAAACTCAAAGATCATTTTCAATGAAGTATGGTAAACTGAGGAAAAGTCCAGTGTTTTGCCTTGTTCTGGCACCTCAAATTATTCTCAAACCTATTTCCTCTATTCCTATTTCTAAAACATCAAAACAAGTCACACACACATACACACACATACACCAGATTAGGAGTAGATTTTGTTAATTGTGAATGGGTAGATGGGAGAATTAATTGATTGGTGAATAAGTAAAAGAATTAATAAATATACAGTTGTGTCTATGTTCTGTGTGATATATATGAAATTATTACTACTTTTGCTTACAAGCAAAGAGATGGTATGATTGCTAATTTTACTTGTTAAATTGAACGGGTTACATGGTACGCAGGCATTGGATCAAATCCAGATACTCTGGGTTCGTCTATAATCATTTCTCAGTGAAGATATCACTTATTTTGTAGCTTAGTTGATGCTATGTTGCTGTGAAGAGATGTGAAGGCACCTTATAAAAAGGAAGGATTTTATCAAATATTTACTTATAGTTTCATAGGGTGAATGCATGACTGTCATGGTGAGGAGCATGCCATCATATTGGCAAGTGAGGTGATGGAGCAGTATTTGAGAGCATATACCTTGTCCACAAGCAGTCGAGAGAGAGAGAGAGAGAGAGAGAGAGAGAGAGAGAGAGAGAGAGAGAGGAAGA
>NW_021604591.1:9737517-9793562 GCF_004785775.1 Grammomys surdaster
GAAGGAAGGAAGGAAGGAAGGAAGGAAGGAAGGAAGGAAGGAAGGAAGGAAGGAGAATGGATGGGCCTGGCGCAGTATTTTGAAACAGGCTACCCAAGTTGCACACCATTGCCCAACAAGGCACAGATCTTTATTCTTCCTAAAAGGTCTGGGAGCAACTGGGAACCAAACATTTAAATGCATGAGTCTAGGGAGACCATTCTCATTTAAACAACTTCATAGACTTGAAAAAGCAGATGGTTTTCTCAATGTAGGCTGAAACTCACTAGGGGAAAGGTCTTCAGATAAGAAAATGTCTTACCTTGCTTTGTTCAGAAAACAAATATTGTATGCTGACACTTACCTGCCTATACGTCTATCTCTCTATCATCTAACTTTTCAATTTATCATGCCTTTCTATTATCTATTTTTTCTTATCATGTACTCATTACCTTTCGTATATCTATCATCTAACTATGTGTTGTTTTTTTTTTTTTACTTCACACTGGTTCTGTTATTTCTAGAGACTTCTGCTTTATACAGCTGGTGGCAAATAATAATAACAGTAAGAAGAAGAAGAAGAAGAAGAAGAAGAAGAAGAAGAAGAAGAAGAAGAAGAAGAAGAAGAAGAAGAAGAGGAAGAGGAGGAGGAGGAAGAGGAAGAGGAAGAGGAAGAAGAGGAGGAGGAGGAGGAGGAGGGGGGAGTTAAAATAGAGTACCCACTGGATTTTTTCTATCTGACTTGTGATTTTTATTTCTCTTTTCTTCTTTTGTGTGACTATCTTACTAATGAGCTCTTCTCATCACCTGCTTTTCATTGTCTACCCACTGACCACTGTGGGTTGTACATTTCACCTATTTTGTTTTGTGCTTCAAATTTGGGAAAACAAACAAACAAATAACATCATCATTATCATCATCAACAACAACAATTAACCCTGAAGCTGAATGAATAATTTGCACTATATGGCATTCTAATAAAAAGTGAATAAAGAAAAAAATCCCTTGTTTTTAAATTTCAAAGTTTTATTCTTATCTAGTTATGGCAACAACATTCAACTGTGTACTTTCTCTTCTTAGTTTCATTATTTTTCCAAAAGTGAGAACCTGACTGTGATGATCTTTATTATCCCTTCTACGTCAGATAACTATGATTGAACCTTCCTTAGTGAAAAGATAAAATGACCATCGTGATCCTACCATGACCATGTTAAGCACAAGTCAGCCCTTTAGAAGCACACAGCAGGAAGACAATGTTAGAAGATACTGTTACAGAGAAGTTAAGGCATGCTTACTTTAAAGACAATTTCCTACAATTGCTGCATGGTTGTGTATCTGCAACCAGCATAGCAGAATAGAAATATTCTAAAGAAATAATAGTATTCTATGGTGACTATTAGAGTATTGAAGTAATGGACCCAGAGGAATTGGGAAATTCCCCAGGAATCTCATGCTGGGAGAAGGACCGGGCACCAGCCAGAAGGAGAGCTTGCCTTCCAGAAAAGATTTCAGTCTGACAATTAGTCAAGCTACCTAATCAGATGAGACTTAAGCCAGATAATGAGGGGTCACTGGTGAGTGGGTCCCCACTTTGTAGTAGATTGCTTAGATGTTCACATCCTTGGCCTTCTATTTATACTGTATCATTCTTCGGGGGTCTCAAAAAGCAAAGATGGGCTTGAGGAATTTACTGGATTTCTTTGTGTCTCTTCTCAATCTGGCCTAATTGATTGTGCCCTTTTGTGACTATCAACTTTTAATTGGATTATTTAAGACTTGTGACTGGACTTGACTTTGGACACAAGTTATGACTCTCAAGGTGGATAATGTTCCCAACTGTTTTGTAGTATTAAACTATGTAAGTAAAATGTACTGTCAGAGAGCAGGGATTTTTTTTCTCCTTTCAATTTTCCTGCTTTTCTGAGTATTCCATGGTACCCTTCTCTTACTCTATATTCTATTTGTCTCCCACCCTGAAAGCCTTGGCTCCTTGGTTTTGCCCTGTGTTTCTTTCTTTCTTTCTTTTTTTTTCTTGTTCTGTAAGTCCTAAGCACCAGCACCATGCTTCATTTCATTTATTATTTTCTGTAGACTCTGAAAACAAATCTGGCAGACTTAACAGGTTTCCTAGAGTATGTTACACAGATTGTTAAATTTGTTATTTAAAGAAAAAGAGTTCTGTAGCCAAATAACTTGAAATAAGACTAAATGAAATAGAATTGCACTTATTTCCTTTTTATAAGGCCTGTTCTGAGCATTTGGAATGTGAATATTGATGCATACAGTGTCAGCCAATCAGGAGCTGCTATTTAGAAAAGATGCTTTCTTGAGTGAAGGGTATTAAAGGAACTTGCAGCAGCTTTCAGACCAGCTTGCTTCAGTGTTTCTCATTTGCTCTCATAGTCTTTGTTGCTGATTCTGAGTCACCTCACCTCTAACCCACAAGGGCAGGTAGGGTCTGGCAGGAAGTAGTCCAGGGCACAGGCAGTAAGTTACTTCACTAACACTACTACAGGTCCATCTTGCCTGGTAGATCAGTATTGTAGCAAACTAGTTCAATCACTGGAAAAATTATTGTTGGCTTTTCTTAAACTTTTAACAACATATTTTTTTCACTAAGAGGAACACTCTTTGGGAGTGATGTGTGTGTGTGTGTGTGTGTGTGTGTGTGTGTGTGTGCGTGCGTGCATGCATGTGAAAGCTGAATGATCCTTCTTTGTGAAAGATAAATAATCCTTCTAATCTGTTGAAACAGAATAGTAAGCTGATTTACAGATTTTTAGGTGAAAATGTGAACAAATTCATACAAAACAAGGAATAATTCTATCAGACAAATAAATGAGCTCATCAAGCTTCCTAATAATATATTGGTGAGGTGTCAAATATCTCTGTATAGGTAAAAGCAAAATAAAACAAAACAAAAAATTGAGTTTAGCATGGGTAACAACTTACAAAAGCTTTATTACTAGAGCTCTCTATTAGACAAACTGGTTTAGTCAGTTTTGAGAGTCTCTTCTTCCTAGTGATTGTTACTACTTGTGTAACTTTACCAGGGGCTTGTGAATCTTGTAAGTTTTAGGAGCTTCCTGTAACTTGTGAGTTGTTTCCCTCCTTGATATTATGAGCATTGCTTCACCAACAAGGAAGAATGGTTCAGTTCAAAGAAAGTTACACATCACCAGGTTTATCAAAACAAATATAGGACCATAAAGCTTGTAGAAGAGCTTGGTATATGAAAAGTAGACAATTGTATACTTGGTCTTTGAGAAACTCTTGTTTAAGAAGGGCCAAGCTAAGTCAAGCTCACATATATCCATGAAAATCATAAATAACAAATGTTCCACCAACCTCAATGGTTGATAACCATGCACAGAGAATATTTAGGAATAAGCTTCTGGAATTTTTTCAGAGAACTGGATATTTTCTGTTATCCTCATTTCTATCCTGATTATGATTTAGAAAAATAGCCTGCTACTTTTCTTAGCCAACAAAAATATACATTAAAAATGCTTCAAAAAGAAGGAAGTAGATGTATTTTCACCCTAAAATTTTCATATCCGTTGGTAATCTTAACTCAAAATGAGATACTTGTTTTGGATGCCCATCAGGTTGAAAAGGCAGCAGCCAATTCCAGACTTTCTATGAAGCTTAAATGTCAAACAACAGCAGAATGTGCTTTTTTAAAAAGATAACTGAAGAAGATACTCTATTATTTAATTGACTGAAATGCTCAGATTCTTTTCAGGTGACCTTCTTCAGTTCCAGATGTAGCTGAAATGGTTACATATTTACAAAGCAATGGTTAGAGTTATCAGTTAAGGATTACATACCCAGATGTTTCGGCAGTACCAGATTACTAGAAGGGTAGTATGGTACTTTCATGCACGTACTGGGAACACTCTAAAGAAAGAATAAGTGTAACTATCAGGCAAATGGTAGGAGAGGGGTATTAAATGGGAAAAGAGCAGTATCTTAGTTTCTTAGTTCTATTGCTGTGAAGAGACATCATAAACAAGACAACTCTTACAATGAAGGCACTTAATTGGGAACTTGTGTACAGTTCCAGAGGCTTAGTCCATTATCATCATGGTAAGGAGTGTCATTGTATACAGACATGCATGGTGCTTGAAAAGTACATGTGTGCTTTACATACTGATCCACAGGCAACTGGCAGAAAGAGAAACACTGGGACTGTCATGGCCTTTTGAAACTTCAAAAGCCCAACTCCTCCAAAAATGATTCAATCTATTCAAACCAGCCCACACCTCCTAATCCTTCCCAAACAGTACATCAAATGGAGGTTAAACATTCAAGTTTATGATACTATGGGGCCATTCTCATTCAAAATATCATAGGCAGCCAAAAGTCAATGATCGAGAATTCTCCCACAATTTTGGTTATGAATAATAAACGCATTCTTATTTGACTTTATAAACAGGTGAAGACTGAATTTGCACATATCATTTAACAGAAGAAATGAAATTTCATATTTTAAAGGCAAGAAATTGATAAAATATTTTAAAATTTATTTTTCATTGTGTGTATGCATGTGTGTGCATACATGTGTGTATATGTGTTCAAATCTAAATGCAGATGCTCCCAGAGGTCAGAAGAGAGCTTAACGATCCCCTTGAACTAGAGTTATAGTAAATTTTGAGCCATCTGATGTGTAATGGGAACTAAAATCAGGTCCTTTGTAGAAGCACTATGTTCTCTTAATGGCTGAGGCATCTCTCCATCCCTAAAAAAGTGATAAAAGAGCTTGATTCCTCAGTTGCTATACTCTGTTGGGGAAAAGAAAAACAGATTAAGAATACTCTTGAGAAAAAAATTTGAGCATATACTACTTCTAGAAAGCATGTTATTGGCTATTGTAGACTAGTACATAAAACACTGAGCCTTACGTGTTGATTGAGGCTCTTGGTAATTTAAATTACCATCTATTACTAATGAACAGCATAAAATTGTCAGTTCACATAATGGTAAAACTGAGCAAGCTGGAAGCTCAATGTTACTGAGACTTTTGCTCTTTGCATGGAAGTAAACCTAACAAATTCATCCCTCTATTTTTTTTCTTTTTAGAACACATTCAACTAGGCAAACTTTGTGGTTATTGTATGGGTAAGTTATTTTTGTTCTTAGGAAGACACATGTGATCCTTGATTTTACTGGTTATAAGTCTGTTAACCTTGTAAAGTTTATATGGAAGTGCTATATGCCTATATGAATTTAAAACGCCTTGCCTATCAAATAGCTTTGCTTAGCAACACAGTCCACTACAGTGATTGTTTACCTCATGATTTTCCAGTAGCTTGGATCAGTGGCTCAGTTCTACCTTCAGCAACATCAAAACAATGCATCCTACTTCATATCACAAACGGGAAAAGACAAAAATTCAACATTCCCAATACATTTTCTACTGAATATGTACTGGTTTCAGACAACCCTATAAGCAAAAAAATCTGTGAACTGTGGATCATTTGAATATTCAGACACATCCATCATACTCCTAGTGTGATCAGCAGCACACTATACCTCTGTGGTGGCCTCAAAGATCATAATGTAACTGACAATTTCCATTCCCTACTGCCATTGTAGCTATCAGAATGAATTGCAGTGTTGCTCATACAATTGTGGTGAATTGGAGGAGGTCAACAAGTCTACTATCCTGCCTCTTATATAAAACCACAGTGCATAGAGTTGCATATGTTGCACAGTACTTGGTAGTAATAACTGATATTTGGCCACAGTATGAATTTACTATGCTGACTGTTTTATGTTAGTCAGGTTAGCTTCACATATGTATTCATATATATATATATATATATATATATATATATATATATATATATGTATATATATATATTATTTTAGTTTACATAATATATATTATGTTATATATTTATAAAATATATTTTTTGAAAAATAAAATAGATTTAATCAGAAAATAACAAACTCTGAAAGGAGATTTATCAAAATATTAATGGTTGTTATTTATAAACAATAATTTTTAAAACCACTTTTCTTAACATATAAATGTGTGTGTGTGTGTGTGTGTGTGTGTGTGTGTGTGTGTGTGTGTGTGTTGTGTATTTGGCTGGTCTTGAACCCTCAATGTTACTGTGGAGGTTTGAATATGCTTGGCCCATGACAGGTTGCATTATTTAAAGGTATGGACTTGATGGAGGAAGCAGGGGTGGGCTTTGAAGTCCTATGCTCAAGGTCTGCCCAGTGGTGTGGAGACCTTCCCCCTGGCTGCCTTTGGATCAAGATGTAGAACTCTCAGCTCCTTCACCAGTACTATGTTTGCTTGGACACTGCCATACTTTTCATCATGATGATAAACCACTGATCCTCTGAGTCAGCCCCAGTGAAATGTTTGCCTTTATAAGAGTTACCTTAGTCATGGTGTCTCATCACAACAATGAAACCTGAACTAAGATTGTAGTCTAGAATAACATTGTACTTCTGATTTTTATGACTTTACATTTCAAGTGCTTAGGTTGCAAGTGTACACCACCAAGGTCAAGTTTTCCTTAGTCATATTTTTATGTTTGTCCTACAACTGATTTTTTTAGAACAAATGGTAAAAATTAAAAAGATGGGGATGGGTGAAATAAAATTACCTAAGGATAATTTTAACAAAATGTAATATAACTAACTACAACTTATTGTGTAAATTAAATTAGCATATAATTCTTCTGTGCCTATGCTACCTAGTAGCTTCTTATGTATAAGTCAAAGTAAGGTCCCTACTGTTGCCACTTGTGTGAATCCAGTTTGAAATGCAACATGCTGAGATAGCTATGGAGCCTGATTCAGAACTGTAGAGAATAACTCTGCCTTCAGTTCAAGCTGTAAATCTTCCTTTAAGTCAATTTTTAGAGGGAATATAGTGAACTCAAGTTTCCTAAGCACAATTCTGTTCAGTGTTGGTAGGCTTGTGGATAACTTTACAAATGTCACACTGTGCTGAAATTTCACTAGTGTGACAAGAAAGAAAGAATTTGCAGGGCTACAAATTTACAGATAACTTAGATTACTTTTGTGTCTCTCTCCAACACAGGCAGCTTCTAGTATTTTATCTGAAACAAAACAAATAAATGAAATGTATCCAGTTTCCTTGCATACCAGTTAAAAGACTCACCTGAGCTTATTCCACAAGTCTGCTAGGGGCAGTGTATGTCAGAGGTCTGTTCATTCTACAATTCAAGTAATGGGTATGGCTAAAGTAGAAAGTAAGAGGTAACAACATTGAAAATGGTAGAGTTTCATTAATTCAATACTGATTTTTATAGAGGACAAGTATAAAAAAAATGAGTTGCTAGAACCTTTCCTGAGGAATCCTGAGGAAAGGCTTTCACAGTGTAGACATGGAGGAAAGCAAATTGAAGTTAGAGTCAAAGGCACCTGGGACCCACAGATATTGGTGTTGGGAACTGATGCCAGTCCACTGTCAGAGCAGTGAGTGCTTTAAACTGCTGTGCCATCTCTCCAGCCTCTTCACTGTGATTACTATTTGTGTTTGTATCATGGGAGAGAAACAAAATTCTTTGTGAGCTCTATGTAAGGGACAATTTTGTTACAAGTAACTTTTCTGAGTCTATCTTTCTGTTATTCTTTATTTCCCTTCCTAGAAGCATGTTTCACTACATTAGTTTGTGTGCGTGTGTGTGTGTGTGTGTGTGTGTGTGTAGGCCATACTACAATACTCATATGGAGATAAAAGAACAGCTTTCAGTTGTTTTTGCTCCTCCCACTGTGTTGATTTCACGGAATGATTTCAGGAAGTCAGGTGTACCAGCTTAGATATTTCGCCAGCCTTCCTCTCCCTTTATAAGCATTAGATTTCTTGCATTCATAGGTCAAATTGTTATCTTTGGAATACAATGAATTTGTAATATTCAGATGAGGCATAGACTAATTGCTACAGTGTACACAGCCTGTGACAATTTCAGACAGGTTTATAGCTTATGGTAGGGATATCTCATATTTCACAGAGTGTTGGAAACAAATATTTTGCTTTGATTGATTTATGCTATCTTGTTCATTTGTTTGTTTGATTGCCAGTTGGTTTAAAATGGAGTTTTTACTCTGTTGTCTACACTAGACTTGTGCTTCTGATCTCCTAGTGTGAATGAACCTACCAACTCATTCTTTAGTGCTGAGACTAAAGACAAAAGTTATTAGACCTGGCTTTGCTGATACATAGAAGACATGCACAGCTCTCCACCCCTAATAATAGCATGTAGGGTACTGTCTTGTCAATAAATGGGGTAAATGAAATTGAACTTGCAATCTATTTCATTCTAGACAATCTATTTCATTATTGACAAGATAGTACCTTACACGCAGAAAAGAGAGTCCTATAAAGTGCTCCTTATGAACCCCACCTTTATCCATGATGTTGATGGGCTTCAGCTTATCTAAGCTTGTGCAGATAGCCACATGTTGTGAGCTCTTGGGTGGATTGGTCCTGTCCTACTGTGTCATGTACAGCAGAAGGCGTTTCACAGCTCTCACCATCAGATTTCCTTTGTAGGAGTTTGGAGGCTTGAGTCAGATATGCAAACTCTCAATGGCACTTGATGTTAGAATGGTTGACTTTAGAGAAAGAGAAGACAATCACAAGCAAAACAATGTGGGTGATGACTAAAAGCCAACTGACATTAACTTCATTAGCACCAAGGATATATTACATTTTATGGGATATAGAAATTGTTGAAAAACCCTACAAATCAAAAACAAAGAAAAGCATATTTGAAATCTTAGAGAAATATATGTTAACCAAGTGAGGACTTAAACCTATTCTTTCCATGGCTGACATAGACTTTCAGAATCCTCAGTTCCAGTGATAATTCAGCCTACCCATTATACTTCCGTGAAAGAGTGTGAACACACTCCTGCTCTCTTATTTCCCAACCCTCCTCTGTATATATGGGTGGAAAAGGGACACACAGCTGTGGTTACTTCATAATAAGTAGTGAAGTCAAGTATTAATTAATGTGATTTTTTAATAGTCCAAATCTATAATTTAAGTGCATTTACCTGGGGCTGGAGATAAGGCTCAGTGATTAAGAACCCTCACAGTTCTTCTGAAAGTCCTGAGTTCAATTCCTACCACCCACATGGCAGCTTACAATTGTCTGGTGTGCATATGTGTATGCAGACAAAGTGCACTTATACATACAATACATAAATAAATAAATAAAATGTTTAAAGTGCATTTGCCCTTGTCTCCCACTATTTAAAATAATATAATTTCCAAATTAGTAAAAAAAATAAATAAATTGAGAACAACTATTTTGAATATATAATAAATCTATATTTATAAGTCCTAGTTCTATAGATTGGCTTAAAAAATTATATTTCCAGAAAAGATATAAGGTTTGCCTTAACAATGCCAACATTTCTGAAATAGGTTAAAGCAAAAGAAAAACACCCCAAGACTTTATCATGGCCAACATGATAAATAGGAAGGGACAGGGTTTCAATTTGGACAGTGTGGAATCTGCTTTGAACCAAACGAGTGTGACCAAGCTAGGCTTCACAGCCATGTCCTAGGATGTGTGATGTGAAGCAGCTGTTGTCTCAGGTTTGGTCAGTGTTAGGGGCCTCCTTATGTCCTCCAGTTGCAGTGACTCTCATTAGAAGTGACGGCACCTGGAACTTCTGTCAGCATATTGAGGTGTAGGGAGCAGAAGTCCTGTGTCTTACTGCCTTGAGGGTAGAAGGCAATGCACTGGTCTCTCTGCTGCAGACAGCAGTTCTCTGTGGTTTAGTGATTAGAGTGTAAGTCAGAAGAAATTCTAGTCAATATTTATGGTAAAGAGAAAAAGCCTCTCTGTCCATTTCTTTCCATTTCTGCCTGTGTCTGCTTATCCAGAGCTTTTCTTCTTTTGTGATGCATGAAGAGCTAATTCTGACTTCTCACCTCATTAGAGGTTTAACACTTATTCTCAATGCTACATGACTACTGACCAACTCAATATTAGTTTGAATGAGAATTAGCTTGCCATTTGAAAGTCTTACAGGGAAAACATTCTTGATGATGACTCAGTTGTGAACATGAATATTAAGTACATTGACATAGCTTTCTCTAGGTCCATTGCTAATGCACTGTTGGAAACTTCCTCCAGCCTCAAGTTCCATACCTGTGTAGAAGAGACAGTTTATCAACTCAGAACTGTTTGGTCAAATAATGAACTCATTTTTAAAATAATTTATTTATTTTTTCTCAAATCGTAATTCATTCACACAGGGGTTATAAACACAGAAAAGCAGGATGTGGGGAAGGAAATGACGCTGGAGTGTGGGTATTCAGGGGGAATACAGGTATCTTTCAGAACCGGGTATCGGCTGGGTGAAGGTTCAGGGGACAAGTCACTATGACTCTGTCTGTGATTCACTTGTCCTTATCTAAGTTGGTATTGTCTGCCAAAGCTACCTATTTACAAGGTCTATGACTACTCCGGCTTGTAAATTTCCACAAAAGCTGCCTGTTTACAATAGCTTATAGCCATCAAATAATGAACTCTTATTCATTTCAGTTATCGTGCTGTTTAGTTTCTTCAATTGAAGAATTATCTGGCTTGGGTTGGCCTGTGAAACATCTTTGGAGGATTATCTTGATTGTGAATTGTTCCAATCCATTGTGGGTTGCACTATCCTTTAGACAGGATGTCTTGAACTATAAGAAAGAGGAGAAATCTAGTAGAGACGAGTATGCAGCCAACATGCAGACATGGGATACTCTATGTCCCTGCATTTAAATGTGGAGTAGCCAGCTACATCAGTTTCCTGCTTGTTTGACTACCTTATAATGACAGACTGGATGGTTTCAAGTTAAAAGATGCTTCTTTAACTTGAATGTAAGCCATGACAGAAACCTGATGGTGGTGATCAGAAGTGCTATTTAATGCAAGTTATTATTTTTTATATTCCTTGAGGTTCTAACACACTGTTAGAATCTCAACTAATGCACTGATACTGCATCCAACTAATCATCCTTTTTATTAGGATGATTTGTTTAAAGATACAACTATTCATGCTCAGATATGCAATCAAAGAAAAATATAAGTGCATGAGAAGAGATCAGAGCACAACACATTATTTTCCAAAGTGTGTGTGTTAGGCATGTTAGCCTTTTGGTTTTAATTATCAAAACATGTAGAAAATATTCTTGAGAATTTCCTGACTTAAAATTATACAGTTACATGACTGCATTAAAGACTCAGAGACGCCACCTCTAAAACATAAGCTTTCTTAACTGACTGTCCTGTGGCAGCAGATGGGTTCTGCTGTAGATGTGTGACATTAGGAGTAGTTGTTCTCTATTTGGTATCTGAATTTGAGTTATATTTCTTTAGGCCTTTAGTTTCTTCTTTATAAAAAGAACCGAGCTATTTTTCTTTCTGAAACAAATGAAGACAGTATAAATCTAGGTGGTACCTTTTTCTCTTTACCTAATTTTCAGGCAAATACTTAACATTTTCATCTTATTGGCAAGCATAGGAGAATAGGGAATAATAATATAATAAATTTATTATTATTATTGGCCCAGAGTTTGCAGTAGTTTCACTGGAAACCTCAGCTGCTGTCTAGAATACTTGAATGCTCATTTATTCTTTCATCTGTTCTTGATCCCTGTCCTTTGAAAATGTATCCTGTGATCAGAGTGAGCCTGTGTGTTAGAGAGCATCCTGATGTAGGTTTTGACAGGAACAGCTCTAGTGTGAACATTGCTCATTTAAAAAAAAAAAATGTTTGGCCTTGCTTCCTACAATTTTCTTCCATCTCATGGACGTTTCTATTTTTCTTCAACAGGTTTACATCTTTTTGGTTTTTTTTTTTTTTGCCTGATAAATTACTTTCTTTGGTTTGCTATGGCCAATACCTAACAGGAGTGAGCTGAAGGAGGCGGGATGGGGGGATTTATTTTGACTCCGAATTTTAGCCATCATAGGATGAGTTTGGCAGAGTTCAAGGAATCCTGGGTTAGTTGCTGAGGTTTCTTGAATATAACAGCACATTAGGAAGCAGAGGACAGAACAGAAGCAGGATCAGGGTTTCCCCTTCAAGTACCCACATCCTGTTGAATGTTTCATAGATTCCCTAGCCAGCATCATCTACTGGGGACCAATTTTTCAAACCAATGAGTCTTTGAAGGTATTTCACTTTAAAATGATAACTTTCAGTATCTTTCTCTATTTTTGATTTATGTACGTATGTGTGTGTGTGTTTATGTTTGTATCTCTGCACATGACTTTTCTAATGATGTAATTGTAGGCACTTGTGAGCTGCTGTGTCATCGTTCCAGCTCCAACACCTGGATTCTTAAAACTCCCACTGCCCCTGTCCAGAGTCGGACACTTTCCTGATTTCCCACCTGAATACTGAAGCTTCTGGTTCCATGATAGCCATTCTTCCCTCATGAATCCATCAGAAGCTCCCATCCCTTCTTTTCCCAGCTATCTACACATCTTCCATTTTTAATGACAGCTAGCATTCCCTATACTGTTATTTCTTCTGATGGACTGTCAATGTAATTCTTTAAAAAGTGTTTGCATTTATTTGAATGAAAAGGATGGAGAACTTATTGGGTGATTATAAACTGTTAAGCACTCTGCCATTGAAACCTAGTCAATGGATGGAACTTGAAATAAAGGTTTCAGAGGAGATTCTAGCACTGTAAGGAGAGCTCACACAAGCATAGACAGGACTCCACAAAGAGAAAGCCATGTCCCTCAAAGAAAATTTCTTTGAGAACTGTGTGATTCGGAGTTCTAGTGCTCATGTTTTTTCAACTAGTTTATAATCTGGTGAATTGTAACTCATAGTAATACAAAATAATTCTCATTTACAAACATGGGTATTCTGTCAAGTCTCTTTGTAGTTCTCTGTGAAAGTCACTCTGCCTCGTTATATGCATTTTTATATTTATGATCTAAAAGTTGTCTCTTCTCAGAGATCAAAAGACAGGATTACTTAAACAAAGTCAAAGCAAATCCCTAACTGTGGTGAGAAGGTGATACCAATACAAGGCTGTGCTCCTGTATATACATATAAGAAACTCACTATACTGTATATACATATAAGAAACTCTATGTTGCAATAGCTTAGCCGAGATACATAAGTTTGATAGATGTAGAATGAGTTAAAATTTCACCTAAAGTGTGCTGATCTCTGGTGGTTGATGAAGATTATAGTCCTTATCTTGAAAAGTCGAACATTTAGTAGAAACCACCTGAAGGGATGATTCTCACAGCTTTCTGGACATAGACCATAAGTGAGTCCTGCTCCTTTAGAAAGAATTTCCTGTTTTTATTGCCACTTGCCAAGTGTTTGTATATTTTATTGCGATCTGCAAAAAAAATGTTTGTTCCTACAATTCCAATTCCTGTAAACATGCCTAACATTGAAGAAAATCCCTTTCAATGGGCAGAAAACTCAAAGACCACTTGTTACCTGACCTGTAAAATCTCTAAGAACTTGTAGAGCTGCTAGACCCATTCAAAGCATTAGCTCGGCTGTTCAGCGTTCAGTCCAATAAAATGTTTCCTCTGTTTTGTGAGTGCATGATTGAATTCTTGCAGTTTTTCCATAACAACTCAATATTTTTCCTGTATGTTGTCAAAAAATAGAATTCCTCTTACTTAAGATGAGTGATGGAATCTAAGATCTCTTTTGTTTAAAGCCAGCTATAAAATTCAAAATGTTATTCTAAATTTTTGCCACCTTAGTATTTATGAGTTGGTCATGAAAAAAAAATCCATTATTTTTCCTTGTTTGGTGATAGGACATGAGACCTTCGTTTCAGAAAGAGTTGTATCTCATCCCAGAAGAGACTTTATACAGTGGCAAAGAAGAACCAAAATAGACAAGGCTTCCTGGTTTCCATCCATTTGTCCATAATTCTTTTGCCCATATCTCTATGTTGCTGTGAGAAAGAGACCACCATAGGGACCCAGCACCAGTGTCCTTGCAAGCCTTAACATGGGGCCTGTTACTCAATAAAATCTGTGCCTTTGCTACCAGTGTACTCTCTTAACCAGCCTCATTGGTTTCAAAGGCAAGTGTCATAAAAAGTGAAGAACAATTGTATGCACCTATCCAATTGAGAAGGCAAAGCTAGGTAGCTCCATGGAGCTCACTGATCAACTAGAATAGCCAAATTGGTTAACTCCAGATCTAGTGAGAGATACTGTCTTAAAATGTGAGGTGGAAAGCAAACGTGAAAAACTCTCAAATAGCCCTCTGACCCCCCACATGCATGTGTATGTGTGTGCGTGCGAGTAGGCATGTGCGCATGCATGTGCATGTGTATCCTTGCACATGCAAAACTATATGCATATATCCATTAGAATGTGCACATACACAACAAATATTCATGCACAAAGCTATGCCACTAAATGTATCAAAACTCACTCAATTCACCCCATATTTACCAATGAAAGCTTTTAAAGTTCTAATTACATAGCATGACTCTATCCTCAACTCATACAGGCTACTCTGTACTGTATCAACCATTTCAGGCTTGTAATGCTCGCAGTAGCTAGTACAGTTGAGTTGAAAGGAAAATTAAGAATTACCTAGCCCCAAACTCTCTCCTTGCAAAGAGGAGGGCAGACCTATTTATTACCTTTGTCTACAGTTCCACATGCCAGGTGCACTTCATTTATGAATGACTTGTTCTTATGCACTGAAGTTCTGTGCCCTCAAAGGGACCATTCTTATGCTTCCTTTTTTCTCTAGTTGTGAGCACCTAGGGAGTGATTGACCTTAGAGGTGTCATTCTTTATGCAAATGAATAGAAGCTTCCTCTTGTTCTAATGCAGATAGAAATTGAATAGGTCCCCTGGATTCCTGCCTTTTATTACCCATTCTCCTTCTCTAAGAAGCCCTTGTTCTTCCAACTTTCCAGTGAAGTGCCACATGTCTTTGTCATTCAGTGAAGTGTATAGTTACCAGGCATTTCAATTTAATATTCCTAATACATTCCCTTAGCAAAGTGATTCCTTAACAATGATTAGGTGTGGTTAAAGTAATTCAGGGAGGTGTTAAGTTCTATATAGGTATGCTATATTTAATTAGAGGCTTTTATACTGGATTCAGAAGGAACTTTAATACCATGTTTTTATTTTTTAATGGAAGAAATCTCCTATTTACCAGTTGTCTTTAGAATTGGTATTGCCTACAGAGATAAAACTTATTGTCCCAATGGCATCTCAAACAAGGTGTGGAAAACAACAGACTACAGTTACTCAGTGTCGTGAGTTTCTCTATACTAGAACCTTCTCGCCCATATCCACATAAATTCAAATAAAAAACCTCATGAAACCACTCTGCAATCCAATTTCAAGAAAAGTATTTAAGCAAAGAAAATTGTCAACCAACACATTATTAATTATTGAGGTTTGCTTAATTTGAATATTTTGCTTAACCAGCAAACCTTGTTGTGTGTGCCACCTTTTAAGCAATGTAACCTAAAAGGCCACAGAAACATATTTATTACTATAATGAAGAGAAGAAACCTAAGGCAGCCTTCTCCTCAAACAGTCAATCTTACATGTAGAATGTGCACATTCCCTTATGTCTACTTAGTAGACTTGGTAACTCTGTCTCACTCTGACTTACCCTGCCATTCCTCTAGAAATGAAACCATTCCTGTCACAGTGGGTTAGGAGACCCAGCTGGACTGCTACTATGGCCTGCTACTGAGAGCCTGCTGTTAAAGCAAAAACCTCAGCTCTCATTTTAAAGAGAAAAAAAACAGTTCAGTGATGCTATTTTCAATGACCATGGCCTGGAACATAGACTTAGGTAACTTCAAATTTAATGTTCCAATTTGGATGCAGTGTCATGAAGTTTTATCGTTTAACAGAGAATAAAGAAATTATGATTCAAAGCAACTTTAAAATGCACTGGTGAGTATATCAGAGAGACAGATAAAGCAAGATGGGGGAAAGTTTTCTATAGGCTCACAATGTTAGATGTTATCTGATAACATTCATAGTTTGGGGTATGGTGGAAGCTTTTAGTCTATAAGTAGATTTGAGTTTCTATCTTTAGTCACAAAATTTTACTTCAGACTCAGAGATGGGTAAGGGATGATTGTTTTGGAGGGCTAGGCATAGCCTAAGATATGATAACTAGCCTCTGGACCTGAATGATTCCAAGCACTCCATAGTACTGAAACACTAATCAGGCATTCAGTCTCTACAGCCAGGGCTTGTAAGAGTCTAAGCAATTGATCCACACAGGTAGAGTTCATCATCTTCCATTCTAAAGAAGCACATTATATGCAAATATACATTCAAGTCTACTCAGTACATGAGAAATGTTTAGTTAGGCATGGGTTTCAAAAGAAAACTAAATAGTCAATAATTGTGTTATAAGTTCCTTTGTGTTATGATTTTAATCTTTTTCTGAAGAATATGTTTTGTGGTAATTGTTTTTAGAGAATATGTAAATTGTGCTGTGAGGTACTTTTCTTCTTACATAGGTAACATTGTCTTAGGGGCTATAAAAGGTCTAAGGGAAAAAATAAAGTTATTGTAGCCAGCTCATTAGTGTCTACTCTATCCACCAAAATGTGTGTATGTATATATCTGTAAAGTGGTTGTAGCTTTGCTCTATTCAGTCAATGTGTGAATACGTATGAGTATGTGTGTATGTATGTATGTATGTATGTATGCATGTATATATGTATGTACATGTTTATGTATGAAGTTGTTGGAACTTTTTGGAGCTTGTTTCATCTATAGAGTATGTATATGTGCATGTGTGTTATTTTCCTCCATTTGTGCCTGCCCCAGAGAATTAGGTTTTTCTCCCTTAGAAGTCTACTGAGTGACTTTTTGGCAAGTCCACATTTGGACCTTCTAACATTTACCCTGTGGTGTTAAAGGTGGTCTTAAAAAATAAATTCTGCATGACTTCTTATATAATATTTCAAATCATTTCTAGAAGACTAACAAGGTAAGGACCATGTCAATTTGTGTTAGTTCATGTGGTTTCAGCAAAGTAACAAGCAAATGCCAATGATGTTTCAGTTCAGAAACAATTTTTAAAACTAATATTTTAGGTTTGTAGTATTTTAAAGCATTTATGTGGAACCCAGAGAAAGGTTGACTACAATTTCTTTTATGTACTAGTAGATACTAATATCTCCATTGAGTAACAAATATTGTAATTAAATTCTAACCCCTCCACACACACATATACACATACACACACACACACATACACACACACACACATACACACACACACACACACACACCCTTCATGATGAGCTGATCATTAATAGCAACCATTTTAGAAATGGAGAAACTAAGCAGAGGGCCATTTAATTTACCAAAATTTTACTGAAAGAAGTAAAGGGTCATTTATAATTTTATTATCAAAAATCCACAAGGAACATATATAAATCTTCCAGATGAGGATCCATAAATGAAAAGACCAAATAAGCTGCTTGAGATTATTGCTCCAGCTTGGATTCAGGGTGTGAGTCCTGTTGATTCTGGTTTCTTGACTTTCCTTCAACTCCTGGCCTCAATAGATTTAAATGATTTGATCAAAGGTATTTCCAAATTAACTCCACTAAATACTAGGTAATTGTGATATATCATTCAACCCCAATATGACTTCTTGTGGACATGCTATGAATTCAGAATAAATGAGCTGAAAATGTTTATATACTCTAGTAAAGCTAATGGTATTGTGGTGTGTCTTATCTTGTCTATTGCTGCAGTAAAACATCATGACTGAAAAGCAAGTTGGAGAGGAAAAGGTTTATTTGACTTTATGGAAGGAAGTTGGGATAGGAACTCAAACAAAGCAGGAATATGCAGCAAGAGCTGGTGCAGATGCCATGTAGAAGTGCTGCTTAATAGCTTGCTCCCCATGACTTGCTCAGCCTGGTTTCTTAAAGAATGCAGTACCACCAGCCCAGGGGTAGCCATAATGGGCTGGGCCCTCCCAAATCAATCACTAATTAAAACGAAATCCTTACAGGTCTACATTCATCTTGATCTTTGGAGGTATTTTCTTAATTGAGGTTCCTTCCTCTCAGATGACCCCAATTGGAGTCACTTATGTCTTCTCTGCTCTGGCATTATAGACATTGGATGGTTGGTTCTCCAGAAATCCAGATGTCACTACTAATTAATATCTTAAAATCAATTTCACACCTGCCACATCCTGAAAGTCACTCCCTCCTGAGTTACCATTTTTTCTCACCTTGGAAACTTGATGGTATAGCTTGCTCATTGGTGATTAAAAGGAGCTGTGTCACTGTAAGCACATGACTATTTATTAAAACACAGTCAATGATGCTTATTTTAAAGTTAATGCAAAAGATACATCATTTCTATGACTCTGTATATTACTGTTGGTTTAAAGCACATATATAGTATATTTTCTTGCAGTTAAGTTTGAAACACACACACACACACACACACACACACAAAGAGGCCCAGACTCTTCTGAACAAAGATTAGAAGCAATTATTTAGCTAAGTGTGGCCAAGGTATGTTAATGTGTATAGCTACATAATTGAAAGTGGTGAAAGTTCCCAGAAGGTACTTGGATAATCTAGTTAACAACTTCAACTTTTTTCATCCCACATTTCTTCTGAAGACATAAATCTGCTCTATAGGCTTTCTTACTATAATAAATGAAATCCTATTTCAATTTTTTCTTATATTTAATCATATTCATAAGACCAGGAGAGTTTAGATTTTTTACTTGACACTTTAGTGTGGCTGATCTCACAGAGAATAGACAAGCATTAATTCCTGGGGACTTAGTAATAAGATTAAAATAAGAGGAAATGAATAGAAGGATCATTCAGAGCAAAGTCTGGTCTGCAGGCAGCACCACCAGAAACCATTCCCAGGAACAATTATTTCTTTAATGACCTTTAAAGAAGGAGATTTTGTCACCTTTTTAAAGTGGCTTTCCACAGTATTGGGCTAAAAGGATCCTCTTAAGGAGTCTTACAGCTGCAGAACTTGAAAACATATCTATAAAGATAGTGCTGAAATTACAGTGAAGAATCTTGAGTTCTGTGTTATTGATCTACCACCTACCATCACAGCAATCCAAATGGTGTCTGAGTACTTGGGAGGGCTGAAGAGCCAGCTCAAGATCTATTCTACAGCCCATGGGGGTTTAACTGTGTGGGCAGTTTCATTTCTTAAATTGAGTGCTGGATACATAGCTCTTCCTTTTATTATCTTGAAATAGTTTTGTGTGATTTAAGTATTCTGTGTTTTACAAAATGCTTTCCAGCGTTTGCATGGGTGAACTCATATATATGTAAACATACACATCCAAATTGTAATCTCAATTTGGAGTTATTTCAAATATGTCCATTCTTCTTTTCTATCTAGCATATACCTAAAAATTCAGTTTAAGATTCATATTCTTTACGGTAATTCAAGACAGTTCAGAGCCATCAATGTGAGTGAGCTAACATGAAATTCTTGCTGGATACTTGGCACCTCATAAAGCCTTATGAAATTTTAGTTAGCTCATTTCCTTCTTTCTCAATAATTTATGCATTAGCATCTCACAATGCTACCCCTGTCGTGTTTCCAGATGTATTGATTATAGCATCAACACCCTGGCAGCAAGTTTGGTGCACGCATCTGTCTCCTACTTCACCCCCATCACTGGTAGTCTTCAACTTCTGGTAATAGGCTTCTTGAGAACGGGACCAGGGCTTTACATCTGTGTCACTCTGACACTTAGCATGATGCACTGAATAGAGTTGGCTGATCATTATAAAAAGAGAGGGAGCATGAATGTCAGCCATATCTGAAAGTCCTGGCAAACTTCTGGGGTTTGGGGGGAGGCTGAGCACTGGAATATATGTCAGAGCTATCTGTAACATTTACTAATGCTTTACTTAAGGGCTAGGAAGATAAGATTGGTTTGCATATTCTGTATAACTAATCTACGTACCAGCCAAGTATCTATCACTATTATTCACTTCTGTTACACTGGAAAATAGAGGTTAAGGCATTTACTCATAGTAAGCCATACAACTACACCTTAATTGAGGTGAGAACTCAGCCAAGGATCAATGTCATGCTTTTTTCTATAGTGACTATGTGTTTGATATTTCAGGAGTGCTTTTGACAGCCATAAAATATAGAAGAGTCCCTTTCATCTTCCTACATCTAGACAGCCTCAACCCTCTTTGGCAGCAGCAAGAGACAGATAAGAAAATATGTCACTTCAGTGGCTGCACTAATCATCTTCTGATCACAATACATACCAGGCAATGAACTTTACTACTCCTGTGAGTTTAGCAAATGGGGGCACATGAGGCACCATGAACTCTCTGCTGAACCTGATATTTTTATCATATTACCCCTGAGAATAGGAGAAATACCAGGTGCACTCTATGAAAATTTTGCATGTACAATCTTGAACTCATGCACATATATTACCTGCCATTTGTCTCCTTTCTTCTTAAAATTCATGTTCTTCTGAGTCACTGTAATTTTTTACTATGCACCACTCTTGGGTTGTACTCATTCATTTTGTTTATCTGTTTCCCTTTCATACTCTAATGCAGAGATTAACTAACTATGGCCTGTAAATTACCAATGGATCTACATTTTTACATATTTGAAGATTACAAAGCAAATTCATATTTAATGATACCTGAAATGTTGTAAAGTTCAATTTTTATCTTCCCATGATAAGCATGTATGTGTATGCAAATTTGTGTAGAGGCCAGAGGTCATCCCTGGGTGTTGCTTCTCAGGAGATATACGCCATCGTCTTTTCAGAGTTTCTTAGATTACTGGCCTAGAGCTTGCCCAGTAATCCAGGTTGACTAACCAGTAAACCTCTAGATCTGTCTGTCTCTGCCTCCACAGCACTGGGCTTACAAAAGTGACCAACAGTACTTGCTTAAAAAATAATACAAAGCCAAATATCTGTTCTTCATATATTTTTTTAACATGAGCATGTCCTCATGCTCATGTGGGAAGCCTTTCACTGACTGAGCTGTCTTCCCAGCCTTAATGACTTTTTATTACATGATACACTCTATCTTCTAATTCTGTATTATTACTTCATTTGCATTATGGTAGCAGTGACACCTTTTAGCCTTTTAACCCATATAACCCAAAGTTTGACTACAATCTGACCTTATATATGAAAAATTTGCTGATCCTTATTAGGAAGGATAGGGAAGGACCTTCTCCTTAAAACTTCTGATTGGAGAATATATATATATATTCATTCCTTTGGTCATTATTATGCTGTGTTCTGATTTCCTTTGAAGTGTCTGAAAAGCACATGTTTTTAAGATCATGACAATGTAAGCTTTACAGAACCACTCATGATTTGTGAAAGTCACTGTCACTAGTGGAATGTTCAATTGTTCTTCAGTATTTATACTTTGTTTATGCTTATTGGCAGAAACATCTCTTTAAGGTTAGTTTTTCCTTGGTGTCATCAATTCTCCAGTACCTGTTAACATAATCTGATAATGAAATACATTAATTATTGAGTCAAAAAGGGCCTCCCTCCAGAATAGAGATGATTGAATTTGGAGAATACTGCTACCAAAGCAATGCTGAGGGTCTGGCTCCTGCACCTTGTTGGACACACTCCAAGAGCATGTTGTGGACATGTATTACCATATTGATTTCCCAAGGCTGTCATAGTAAAGTCTGCCATCTTAAGAATTCAAATACTAGCATAGTATTTTCTCCTCATTTTAGCAGAAAAATGCTGCAGAAGATTTTCATTTAAATGGAGCAGATCTCTCAAATAATGATGGTGGGCTTTATTAGCCTGAGTACTGTGTGGTGGGTGAATGTTAAGGTACTAATGGAATTTTTATGGTGCTGGGTAACAACTTGTCATACACAGGATAAACTTCCTGCTTTACCAACTGACCTCTTCACAACATCAAGAAGTTGCATATCTCATTTCTCCTTTCTGTAGACACAAGGTACACTTAGAAGAAAGTACCCATTTTCTTCTTTCTCTTTTCTGCTTTTTCCCTTCCCTTTCTTGTTCTCTCTCTTTAGCTTCCTCCCTTCATTTCTCTATTTTCTACTCTTCTTTAAAAAGTTCTACTTTTTGTACTTTAATAAGAAACTATTCTTTACAACGTTTGCTCTCAAATAAGAGAAATATATTTGGTGGTAGCTGCATGAGAGGGAAAACAATCTCCTTCCTTCTGGTATGACAATGCCATTAGTTACGTCCCAGTCACATCAATTACTTGTCTTAAACTTTCAATTCTTTCTTGAATTAAGGGTGATTGTGGATTTAATCATATGTTAACACTTCATGAAATGAATTGGATTTTCTGGTCCTCAGTTCACTCCAACATATTTAAAAGACCCACTGCTAAGAGGCAGAGGGAGCAAAGCTTAGCAATTATGGTGAGACATGGGCAGCTCATGGGTATGACTGGTACCAGACTCAGCCAACACTGTGAATTCAGTGTGTACAATTCAACATAATGTAGTTGTGGTATTGAAGAACCATTGTATGACTACTTTCGACTACAAGCCAGTGAAAATCAGTGAAAAGCCAAGTAGTAAATATGTTCACCATTATAACTTAATAAAAGATTTTATCTTTGTCTTCTCTGGTCATCATCCCAGAGAGCAACAATTTTGCTCAAGCGTATTTTATATAGAAATGAGAGTCAATAATCCTTCTACAAGCATGATTTAAGTCTAATTTTTTTTACATCATAGTATTAGAACAGTTTACAAATGACAACTCCTTGAGAATATCATAGTTTTAAAAAATGTTAACGCATATAAATGAAAACAATTGTATCAAAATTCTTTAATATCAAAGGTCTAGAAACTGAGTTGGTTGGAGATGTCTCCCTCCGTGTTTATAAACTAACCGTTCGTAGAATTTCTGTTTTGTACATGTAGGCTAAAGACGTAAGATTTATGGGTCAGAGACAAAGGGCAAAGGACTTTGTTACTCACAGTTAAAATGGCAGATGGAGATTAATTTCGTGTTTTCCAAGTTTGGGTAGGTTCGTGGTATCCTCGGTAGGGGTCACGCAAGGTTTTATCCTGGATGTTTACATGCACTATGGGCTTTTCCGCAGGAGCAGGACTCTAAGCTTGAAGGATTCATCACTTTGATAGACAGTGGAAGCAAACTGAATATTTGTCCAAAGGGAGACATTACCTCATCCCGTAAGTTTACTATCTGCAAACACAGCCCTGCGAAATATTCATATGAGGGGTTGTCAGGGCCATGTGTTCTTTGTGAGCCAGTAAGAACATTCTCAGATATTCAGGATCTATCAAATGTGATTCTTTCATTAAAGAATGGAATAATTTGTGGGCATTTTGAATCATCTTGTGCAATAGTTTATTTTATGTTAAACATAATGTGAATTAATAATCCTTGTTAACGCATATGACAACAAAATGCTTGAAGTAAGTTACACTTAGTCTTTGATTTTATCTCCCATTGTTTGGGTTACATTAAGTATCTTTCAGTTGAACAAGTACATATGAAGACAATGTTACAATGTGCCACTTGACTTTGTATTTCTTCAAAAGTAGACCTGCATCTAAAATGATTTGAGTGTAATTTGGGTCTTTTGGGAAAGATTTCTGGTAACATTAGTCAGGAGTGAGGGAAGTGTGTCAGAAAGTGCAAACTTATACAGAAAGGGAATATTACCATCAACCAATGTAGGCAACTCAGTTAAGATAATCTGAGTTCTCGAGGACCTAATGTAAAGAAATGCCTCAAATATATCTAATTTGAGTTATAAAAGATTCTGAAATTAAAGCATAGTTCTGCTAATATTTTCAGCTACCTTTGAAATTAAGTAAATTTATTTTTTAAGGTTAGACAATGTATATAATCATGCTGTGTAGTTCTTGTTATGTAGTTCAAGCTGGTCTAAAATTTGACAACTGTCTTCTAATCTCTGCCACCCAAGTAGTGGGATTAGAGGAATTTCCATCCAGATCCAAGTGCAGATTAGCTTTAAGTAACTGGAAGTTGTTGGTGTTGTCTGGCTCCTAGAAAAAAAAAAGTCAATAAAGTGAAATGACCATACTCCTCTGTTACCTTTAAGGCCCAAAAGTTATGGGTGAACAGACTGAACACTCACTACCACATTTTTATGATGTGTCTAAACTCTTCATTACTCTGTTAAACATTTAGAAATTATTTTCTGTATACTAAAAATAATGCAGATTTTATTTTCCTTAGTGATACCTTAAAGATGGCCAATTGATGTGCATGCTATTCTATAAGAGAGGGAGTAGAGGGCTGTGGTGTCATAGGGGAGCAATATATGATTAAGATTCTATATAAATTCTGGGAATGCTATGACACATTGGTAGAAGCCCTTAAACCCACCTTTAAATGATTAACAAACCTTAAATACTCTTCTAATAAAGGCATATTAATGTGTCCGTATTTTAAAATCATATTTCCCCAAGCTTTCCCATGCAGTGGTTAACAATGATTGTCCTTAACTACATCTTGAAACACTTAGGCATTCACTATAGATGGCATGCCTATTGCCTGTTGCTTCTACTCCTCCATCAAGAACTCTACCTTTCTGGAGTAATACATCCAAATATACTCCTTTATAAGTTGCCTTGATCATGTTGTTTTTTTTTTTTTTACAATAGAAGAGTGAAAACTACCGTAGCAAATCACCAGCATGTATCACTCCCTACTTTCCAGCTACAGATGCTACATGACTCACCTTTTGGAACTACACCCCTTGACTCATCTTTGGGAAGTATACCCAGCTGAGTATTCCCACCATGATAGAATGCATCCTCAAACTGTGAACCAGAATAAATTATTTCTTAAGTTGCTTTTGTCAGAGTGTGTATCTCAGGAACAGGAAAAGTAACTAAGACATGCCATTTTCTGGTATAATTTTCCCTAATTGTAAGTGGGTATTTTCTATGCCTATAAGTAGAGGTTCATTTCCTCTCTGGATAAGTTCCTCTCTTCCATACTTGGTGCCATCTCAGGCTTCCATGATTCTTCAAGGCTACTTTCAGTTGAAATGAATTCTATCATAGTGGCCCATGGTCTCTGCTTACTGCTGTGATCTCTCAATAATCAGTTACACTAAGGTAGAGCTATTTACAGAAAAGTTTCTGATGCAATGATTTTTCTGGATCATTGGCAGTCATGGATATATTTGTTAACAAAATAATAATACAAATTAACAATAACAACAGTACCATAAAGTATTTCTTCTAAAATTATATAGATATCTACTTCCACAGGGTCTCAATTTGGCAAGTTTTTTCTCTGAGGACTTTGACATGTTTTCTGTCTATTTTTCTTTAGTTTTTGCTTTGATATATTCTATTTTAAGCCTCAAATTGAAGGAAAAAATTACACCCTTCTCACCAGGTTCCACTGGAAAAAAATTGTTAATGGGTCACTCTTCAACTACTGAAGGTGGTATTTTGTATTTATAGAGCATTAAGCAAACTTAAAAAAAAACACTTTCTTACATATTTCTCTGTTTAAACTTTATCTCTTCAGAACAAAATCATCTTGATACCCCAATTAATGAATAATTATCCCCTTATAAAATAAATTACTTTTTTGGTAACAAAACTAGATACAAATTACTTATAAATTGTTACAAGATTTAAAAGCCATTACTTTTATTCCAATGGAGACACCAAAAATTTTCAGACACTGAAGTAACTTCCCAAACCACCATGACTCACCAGCCTGCATTATTTTAGAGACACTTTAGAGAGGAAAGCAAGGGTCATTGTATTACTGAACGCAAGTGCAAAGCTCAGAAGGTTAGATGAGGCCAGCCGCTTTATGAATCCATGAATTCAGTCTAATCAGTCTCATCCAAGTCATCTGTAGGCCAAGGGCCAACATTTTGCAATATAAAACACATCCATGGGTGTGAGGATTCATTTCTGTCATTGTTTTATTTGGATGGCTGAGGCAAGAGTTCCACCATGGTTGAACAAAGCAAAATTATACAGTGAGTTCCATGCCTCTCTGGGGTCCAGAATGAGACCTTGTCTCAAATAAGATAAAACTATACAAACTAAATCAAATCAAAGCAATCCAACAAAGCAAAACAAAACATGTCCCCAAACATCTTCCTACAAATAAAGTGAAAGGTCAGGGAAAGGCAAGGCGTACTAGGAAGAGAGTCACTTGACAACAGAACAGTTTTAATTCCAGAAGCAACATCTGTCACTAGACTGAGAAACTTGAGACCATCCTGTCTGTTTACAGACTAAGGATAGATATGGGGGATCAAATGGACAAAAGAAATGACATCAAAAGCTCTCCACTTTTGCAGGAGATTGGTCATTGCTGGTTGCTGGAATTGACTAAGAAATGGTGAAGGTTGAGTAAAACTACTGTCATCTGTTCATAGCAGCCTTATTAATAATAGACACAATCTGGAAAGAATCCAGACTCCCTTCAACAGAGGGATGGGTACAGAAAATGTGGTACATTTACACAATGGAGTACTCGGCTATTAAAAACAATGAATTCATGAAATTCTTAGGAAAATAGATGGAATTAGAAAATATCATCCTGAGTGAGGTAACCCAATTACAAAAAACACACATGGTATGCACTCACTGATAAGTGGATATTAGCGCAAAAGCTCAGAATACCCAAGATATAATTTCAGACCACATGAAGCTCAAGGAGAAGGAAGACCAAAAAAAAAATAAAAAAATAAAAACAAAACAAAAAACAAAACAAAAAAACCTTGTCATTTGATTCACCTTTTTTTAGCCAGCCATTACTGGGTGGGAAGTTGGAAGGAGGATTCTAGTAAAATGAGTTAGGTTTGTTCTGGGACTACTGTGGTTCCAGAGAGATCATCACTATCTAAATTAAAAGAGGGAGTTTAACAACATGATATGGTCCTGCCTACCATAAAAAAAAAACCTGGAAATTTTGAGGAGCTAGAAATATTGAGTGCACTGATTCTGCAGGCTGGGAGGTACATCAAGGAAGAATTTATTACTGTATGGCTGGGAATCTCTGAAAGAATTACAGAACTCTGAAAGTCTCAGTCTCAAAACTAAACATGAAAAAAATATCATTTTCTTTTCCTTTCCACAAGTCTTGGGCTACCTCAAATGAAGTTTCAAGTGTAGAATTTTTTTTTGAAAGAAGAAAAAAAAACAGAAGAAAAAACTTAAGTATAGAGTCCAATATCAAGAGGACAATGTCAGAAAAATTCTATATTCTGTAATTTCACATAGCTTTAAAATGGCACCAGAGATGTAAACCCTCATTAGTGCATTGGCTTTAATGGAAATACTATGCTGAGAGGCAGTAGAGAAGCAAAAATAAAAGTTCAAAGACACATGAAGAAATCCATCCTTGGAAAAATAATTTCAAAAAAAATATTTCAAAAGATAATTTTACTTGTCATGAAGCTACAAAACTAACACAGGGGAACAAATGTCTCTTGTATTGGTCTTTTCATCCTGGAATAAAAGGACTTGATTGTTCATCTCCTATATTCTGTGTACTGGTTCTATTTCCCTTTAAAATGTAGCTGTCTTTTATCATTAAGTTTCCTACGTGTTTAATATTGGTCTCCTCAACTTGATCATAAGGAAACCAGACAAAAGATCATATTTCATGTTTCAAACAACTTCTTTTTTCTTCTGTGATCTTGAGCAACTAAATGGATGACAGTATGTAAAATCTAGTGATGAGTAAGAAATTGGTTTTGCCACATTCTAAGATCTACAGATGCCTTTGGGAATGAACCCAAAATCCCTGCTCCAAAAACCCTCTGTTTTAGTGTGGTTCATAAGACAACTAACAAAGTGGGGGGAAAAACCCTAAAATTAGAGAATTATAACTACTGTAGAAGGAAATGACAAAGATAATATGTATTGGGACATTGTGACACATACATTCAATATCAGTACTTGAGAGACAGGCACATCTATCATTTTGAGTTCAAGGCCAGACTTCTCTAGGTGCCAGCATAGCCAGCCCAATGTAGCAAAAATCTGGGGTGGGGACAGTCTCAGAGGTGTTTGTATGGGTAGATTCATGAATAGAAGTATGAGTGTGTGTGTGTGTGTGTGTGTGTGTGTGTGTGTGTGTGTGTGTGTGTGTTTTAGATTTGTGGAGTAGATAATCTTGTCTCAGAAGGTGTGTGGAAAGGCTCAGACTTAAGGAATGAAGAATCATCCATCTCTAAAAGATTCAGAAAAGAATCATCCAGGCACAGAGTACTTGAGAGCTGCTGTTGGAATGAACTAGATACTATCAGCAGACGTAAGTTCCTATGACAATAGTAAATCAAAGAAAGCAAGGGATGAGATGAGGAAAGAGTCAGGAGGTCAGGAGGCTATATAAGAATGGACTTACAGGCATATTACAGTAGAGGTTGCTCTGCCTTTGCCAGATGGCTCTCTTGCACACTGTATACCTCACTAGGAGATGATAGATAGATAGATAGATAGATAGATAGATAGATACATAGATAGATAGATAGAGATTATATATATATAATGTAAATATATATATATATATATAAAACCTATCACTGAAATTTTTCTTTACATTAGGCAGTACAGCAAGGAAGCAGGGGGCTAGCAGAGTAAAAGACTTAATATTATCATATGACCTTTTCATAGACGTGTAATGAAACACAAGTGTTTGGCTATGTGCCTATGTATTTGATATCTTTCTTGGTTACGAGAGTGTAAAAAAATTAAGAAAAACATTGGATTGGAGCCATCACCCATATCTCCCAACACCCGTTGAAATGCATTCTGTTGCATCCTGAGAATATTATGAGGTGTGTGTCTCAATATACAAAATATTGAACACTAAGAGCAACGTGAGGACCTTGGCTTTGGTCCTGGGGGAGTGCCGTTCTGAAATGGCAGTTATACCAAATGACAGCTGCTTAAATACAAGCCAGCACCAGTTTCAACTGTACTCATGAGAGTGTAGGAAAATAAAATCAGTAATGGAATGGGGACTGTGCTAGGTCCAAAAGAGATTAAGAAGTAGAAAGTTAATAGTCCAGCAACCCCTCTTTTCATCTTCCCATGTGTTCACTTGGCACAAGCCAATGTCCCTGCATGGCCTTTGGAAGTAGAGAATGGACAGATTCTTTTGACTGGCCCCATTTACATGTTTGAACTCTCTGGAACACAGTTTCGAATGTGTGGGAAAATGAAGTTGCATTTCATTAAGAATAATGAAAGGGCACTGGAGTCAGAGTCTCCATTGTGGTTTGGAGTAGCTGAGCAGCATTTAATCGTGGTGGCTCCCTTTCATTATCTTTGCAGTGTATTCTTTGCACTGCAAAAAAGGGATAGCTTGCTTATTTATAGCTTATTCGGATGTATAGAAAAATGTGGCTTTTTTTTTAAACCTTCTGGAAAAGTGTTCTGTTGTTGCTGTTGTTGTTGCTGTTTTGTGTTAATAATATAACAAAGAAAAGGGAAAATGATGGAATTTTTGTTGTTGTTGTTCTTCAATCCACACTTCTACAATACTTAAACCTTTTGCCTGTGGCCTTTCAAGGCTTTTCCTCCTAATTCGATTTTTATTAATGTTTGGCAAAAATGAGAATTGGAGGCTTATATCATTCTATTACAAATTTCCTTCAATTTAGGATATGCCCTGGGAACTTTGATGCTGTGTGTGGGGAGATTTCTAAATAAGCACCAAAATTGGATCTGACAAAACCATTTGGTAGTAGTCACTCTTACAGGGCTGCTCAGTGTACATTTCCCCCCCTTTACCATGTTCTTAGCATGTCAAGTATACTTCTCTTGACTGGAGCAGTTACACTCCTACAGCTAACTTAGGCAACTGACTCAGTCAAAAGATGAAGACTATATTTTTGCACTCCTGAATATTGAATATTTTAAAAAGCAATTTGAAATACATGCTATAGGTCTCATGAAAACTATATAAATGACTTCAAACCATAATTACTGTTAGCATTTCCTAGACTTGGTAAGAGAATCTATAGACAAGTGAGTTCATAGAATTTTGCTATTTTTCCTACAACTCTCCATTTATGGGAGGTCTCTCAGAATATTTGTTTTGTCAAACAACACTGATATCCAGTATGTGTTTTCTCCGGAAATCTCTATGTATAGTAAACTCATTTATTATTTTGTCAAAGAGAGAAGATTGCTGAGACTTTACTAAAGACTAAAAGTAGCACAGCACACAAAAAGGTGAAAAATAGAAATGCCAAAATGTAAGTACTGACCCCATCACTCAAAGCACTGATTCAGAATTTATCTTGAATCACTAAAATCTTATTCCACCTCCTGTTCATGAGTAAAGCATCATCCAAAGATGGTCCTAAGAGCCAACAAAATGGGTCAACAGGTAAAGATGCTTGGCATCAAGCCTGGTGACAGGATTCTATCCCTGAGCCATACATAGTAAAAGCAGAATGTCAACCCATTCAAGCTGTCCTCTGACCTTCGCATGAGTACCATGGCATGTGCTTGCTTGTGTGCATATTCACATGTACACAAACACAAAGGAAATATACAAATATAGTTTATAAACATGATTCTTGATACTTCAATTGCTTTTCAGTATTCACACACCTGGTGGAACTGTTTTATATTTAGATTTTATGAAAACTGGTGTTGAGAAGAATATATTTAACCACACCCTCAATCTCCTATTCCAGCTTTCCTCCTGTGAAAAGCAATTCCGTGTCTCTTCTGGTAGTCATCTACATATGATGATCCTTTTTAGCCACTGATATGAGTGGAATACACTCCCTGTGGATCCATCAACTAGGACTTCCTTATTATTGGTGCATTTATTCAGAAAGACTGCTTGATGGAGTTATGTTGGAATTCAGACTGAGAGAATTATTGAAGAAGTAAACTTATTTACATTTCTAAAGATGGATAGCAACACCCCAACACACACACACACACACACACACACACACACACACACCAAGTGTGAAGGTCTTTAATATGTGTGCAGGTTTGTGTTGTAGGGACAGGTACAGATTGTGGGGACGGGGAAGTGTGCAAAGTCCATGCAACTAAAAGGGAGAAAGGAAGGAAACTTCAAACAACCAAGTGACCCAAATAAAGGCAAAGATGTAGAGCTGGGAAAGATATTCACCCCAATCTCCCTGAGGGTATGTACCTGTTAAGCTATTTTCCTACAACTTCAGAGTTTTGGAAGTCTTCATGAGGCAAAGGATTCTTTATATTTAATCAGTTTCCAGACTTTACTAGTATTTGTTTGTGAGGTTACTGCTTTGAGAATCAGTAGATGAGGCCATGTTTCCATGCACAGTATATATGTACTATTATGTCTCAGCTAGCTAGAATCTCGTGGACTCATGTCTTCCAGTTGCCTTTTCCTAGATAATTTTAGGACCTCTTCCTGCTGGTATTCACAGGCACCCTATTTTTTCACTGTAGATATTATTCCCATGACTTTCTCTGTTGCTTAAAGAACAGTTATTTACTCCTTTCAGACATTCTCAGTATATATCTTACATTATGGTATAAGATGTGAAGTACCTGTCATGTAAATATTACATACTTCTGGCACAGTTCTGTTAGAAGCACATCTACAAATGAATTTAAAATGAAAAAAAAACTTATTTCAAGAAGAGGTTTCACTCTGTAGGTGTCACTGTGTAGACAAGACTAGCCTCAAACTCCAGTGAAACTCCTGCTTCTGCTTCCTGGACACTAGCATTACAAGCATAACAAAACTACCACAACTTGCTGGAGTGAAAGCCATTCTTAACTAGAACTAGACTGAAAACCTTAACTGACTCAGTTTAATAGAAGGCAGGAGGCAGTGAAGTTGTCAGTAGGGGGGATGAATTTGCAACAGTGTCCCTTTTCTAAGGAGTCACAAATCCTGCCATATAATGCTATTTTGTAGCTATTTCCTCTAAGGTGAAACATTCCATCCTCCAGGAGGTAAAGAAAACCTACAAGGCACAGATTGAAAAATCAAGCAAGTAAGCAAGCAAGCAAGCAAACAAACAAACAAACAAAGCATAGGTACCTAAAACTTGCAAGAAAATAAATCCCTTCCCTTCCTTTAAGGTTATACAAACATCATCTGTTGGAGAGAAGGTTCTTTCTTTAGCATAACTGCCTGTGAATGGTGTAGAGGATCCAGGAATTCGGATTGCTCCAGTGGGCCTTGGGAGATCAAACAGTCTTTAAGCCACCTATGTTCCTTTAAGTAACCCAAATAAGCTCACTGGTTCACTAAGCTAAACTTGAATGAAACTTATTCTTTGGTCCAGTGCTAGGGTCCTGTAAGGAGTGTATAGACATTTGCTCACATAGCCCCAGGAAGTCACAGATCAGCAGCAGGGAGATTTGTTGGTTAGGCTTATTTGCATGCAAATGTGCCTTAAGAGTTTCTGTTCTTACCTTATTTTGTCATTTAGGCATTGAAGCAACTTGCCTTTGACATTCTCACTTTTGCTTTCTCTGTGGAATTATCCTGAGGGCAAACATTCTCCCTCTTCCTATTGTCCATTTCATTTTTATTTAATGTGTATGGGTGTTTTGCCTGCATGTATGCTTACATATTACATATGTGCAATGCCAGCCAGTGGAGGCCAGAAAAGGGAATCAGATCCCATGAGAGTGGAGTTTCAAATGGTTGTGAGCTGCCATTTAGGTGCTGGAAATCAAATCTGTGTCCTCTCCTAGAGCAGTCAGTGCTCTTAACCGCAGAGCCGTCTCTCCAGCCCCAAAGGACATCATTGATACCTCTTTCAAGACAGATGGAGGAAGCCAGGAAGGCTGCTGCCCTCATGGAAAACAGCTTGTGTAAAATACACTCCAGTGATAGCCTCTGATCCAAATCAATGGCCCAAGTGATCTGATCCAGCCATTTCTGCCTGAACTGAGTCTCCTGCAACCCGGGAACTTTACACTAGCCCCACAGCCTTCCTGATTGAGATGTTCTCCAAACTTCTTCCTGTATAATTTCTTCTTTCATTTTCCTGCTATGTGGGTCATATCTGTATCCTGCTCTGACTAAGCTTTGCATTTTTTTCTCTACTTTCATAGAAGTCCTGTCACCAAATACGTCTCACAACTCTCTAACTCCCTCTGGGTATCTTGGGTTCATAGAAGTCCTGTCACCAAATACGTCTCACAACTCTCTAACTCCCTCTGGGTATCTTGGGTTCGATGGACACCACGGTTGCGTTCTGCCCTGCTTTTCAGTGTCAGATTCAGCATCTTTATCCAGGTCAGTGCCCTTTTGTTTTCAACCTCGCGCTCTTCATACGTTCACACAGCGATATTCTGCAACATGATCTCAAGTCCTTTAGTAAACAAAGCAGACAACTGCAACTGCGAAGGCTCCCCTTAGGTTAGGCAAAAAAGATCTTTGAGGCAGGAAATGCCAATTGCCTTTTGTGATGATTTCCTGAAATAGTGAAGGTGAAAATATGGAAGCAATAAAGTGATCTACATGAGGATTGTGGCCAAAACACAGACTATTTAGTGAAATCTTCCCTTAGGGAAAAACTAGTCCAAAACATAGTTTCAGTGTTTTCTTCATGAATTGAAAACTGCACGTATGGAATAAGCTTTTTAAAGCAGCTAGTTCTAGGCACACTCTCCAACCCTTATTGGGGTCACACTATCAGGGTAGCTTTTATCACATCCAAGCCTTAAAATGTAAAGCCATGGCAAGCCTGTTCTGATAGACGAATTATATACTGAAAAGGTTAATGCATTCAGTTCCTGTTTAATTGATAATCCCCCAAGGAACAAGTAATCTTTTGTGAGAGAAGAAGAGGAAAACAAAGGGAACAGTTTGTATTTGATCCTATCTTCTTCCCTGGCACACTTCACCTCACCTCAAACTGTCTACATTTCTTATAGTATGAATAGTGTACACTCAGCAGTACTCTCTGAAGTTACTTTATTTCTCAGTCACATCTTGTGTGGGGTACCCTCTATAGATATGGATTTGAGCCTTCATCCCATCTCCTATCAGACCTGATAGAGTTCTACAGCATCGGAGATATTAAGATTATATTATGGAAAATAGGATCATATTATGGTAAATAAGGTTAAGCAGGGAATCAAGTAGACACACCCCATGACATATTTGCTGCTCAAGGTATGTCAAAATACACTGTCCTCTATGGAATTTACTTGACTTTACAAGTTTCCTCTTTTCCTTTGTCACTTCTCTGTCAGATAGCAAGAACTCTAAGTGGGTGAGTGAGGAGGAAAGGAAGAGAGAGGTGTGAATACCTTACACCTACACACTAAATAAAGAAGCATTTTGAAGACCTGCAAGTTCGAGAGAGGAAAAAAAGTAGGGATTGCGCTTCAACAGAGATATAGGCAAGGGTGTTCTGAATGTGACTCAAGACCAACAACTGAGACATGGGATCTCATGAAACTAAATTGTTTCTGTACAGCAAAAGAAAACTGTCAGTCAAGAGAAGAGGCAGCCCATAGAAGGAGGAAAATCTCTGCTAGCTATAGATCAGACACATGATTAGTGTTTAAAACATAAAAAGAACTCAAACCATTAAACATCAAGAAGCAAAACTAAATGAAAATCATCAGAGGAAAGGGATTCTTTGTTTTTAGCAAAGCAACCTCTGGTAAATAGCTAATGCCCTATGAGAGAGATTCATATTTGTGAGCATCCAAGTGACACTGTGGGGCTCAAAGCAAAAACAAACACAAATTAAAAAAAGACATGATTATTAGATAGCAAAAGGTGGAAGGGGGAAGTTGGTGTGTATGGGCGGAGTATAAGAATGGATTGAGGGATGGGTATCCCCTAAATGAATTACACACATAGAGAAAGCTGTCAAAGAATAAGCTAATTTAAAATAAGTCACACCCACACACACCCACACACACACCACATACACACACACACACACACAGATAGAGACAGAAACAGAGACAGAGAGAAAATACTAAGGATCTACTCTTCCTACCTACAGATGACATATTTTCAAAGAACTTCTGTATATTTATTTGTTATAAGGTCAGACAGATTTTGATCAATAGTATTTTGATAACGATGATGAATAGCTCACTCATAAATAACTGTATTCATTCTATAAGAAGTGAGTGATAACACACAATTTCATACATCCTAACTCTCCATCATACAGTGACCTAAATGCTTTCTGTTTTCTTTTGGGTTTTGTTGCTGCTGTTGCTTGTTTGGAGGGATGGTGGGAATTTGGTAATAATGGTGCCTCTAATTTGGGCCTATTGGAATGACAATAATGGATCTTGGTTGTGTTGCTCTTACTTTATGCCCATGGGACCATGGGTGGGAAAGTTACTGATATCACTCTATTTTAGGAAAAAAAACTTCATCTCTGATCACAAGTAAAGATTCTGGACCTGTTGGAAATGCCAGTTTGGGTGTGGAAAGCTGTTGGCCTTTGGGAAATTGCTTTATCTATTGATGCAGTAGCTTGCTTATCTGTAAAAATAGACAATGTTGACAATAGGACCTGTCGTTTGAGTTAAAATTGTAGAATTTAAACATTCATCAAAACAATCTTCATATCCTCTAGCTTCCTGACTTCCCTTTGTGCCTATTCTATCCCCTATTTTGTTATTTTCCTCTTCTCTTGAAATAGTCCCTTTTGTCCTTATCCTGACAGTTCTCCTTGACTGGAGCACACAGTGGTAGCTCTAGTCTATTCTCCCAACCCAAATGCCAGTCTATTTTTCTTATTGTGCTGACGCTTTCCCTAGTGCATACGTCTTGGAGCCCTCTCATGTCTGAAAGAGAAACAAACCATCCTTCGTGAAGTTCTTCTTGCTAGCCTCAGCTATATATGTCCCTGGAAATGTCCACTCAGGCTATAGTCTGCTGTTCCAGGCATCCTCAGTTCTAACTTTGCCAAATTCTTTGATTTGCAATACAACATTTGAACAGCATTATTGTTATCTTCTAACTTTGGATAACAAATGAAAAGACTCTGAGTTTCCATACTAACTGAAAATCCTCCCTTTCACTACTATCCTTGTAATGAAAAAGAAAAGACATAATGTAAGATGCCAATTCATCACCTTTCCTAACTGCAGCACTTGAAAGGTGGTTAAGAATTTGGGGCTGATATTTGCATTCTTGGACTATGAATTCTTTCCTCTGGTAGGAAACACATCAATCAACTTTTAGAGACTCTGTAAACAGTCTCTAATATGGACTATAATTAATTCCCACCCTACAATTCATAGCTCAATGTAATTCCTACCCTATGAGCATGGTCTGGGGAGATTTGCTTCCAATAAATAGAATGTTCATGAAAGTGAACACTCATGGCTATTAGCACTCTACTCCCATTGTCACACTCTGAATTTCTCTTGATGGAAATTCCTGGTAGGAAGAAACAAAAGTCTCATTGGTTTGCAAGTTCATAAACATTTCCTTACAACATGAATCCACTTTTTGACTGAATGTTTCATATCACTAGTACTGTGAAGTCAAAAACACTTCCTTTAGATTCTGTTTTCCAAGCTTCTAGATATACTTTTGTTTCATCTGCCTGTACATGTGGTTTGTTTGCATGCATGTGAGACCATGTATACAAACATAGAGGATAGTGGGAACTGATGTCTACATGGCCAGCTTTCTCAGGAATCCCACCGTTTCTGTTCCCCACGTGTTGGGATTACATGGGTTGGGCCATCATGCCCACCTGATACTTTCTGTGGATACTAGAGATCCAAACTCTGGTCTTCACACCTGTTTAACTAATGCTTTACTGGCTGAGCCATCTTTCCAGCCTATGGAATACATAGAGTCATAATAACCCTGTTGGCTCACACATCATTCTCAACCCTCAGGTACCTCAAATGGGGTATACTTGAATGATAATTCATTTATTATATGAGTGTCATATGGTGGTGCATTTTATTTGTTTAGTGATAATAGTTACTTATGTTCATTAATGGTTATCACTCTATGAATCTGGATAAGCTGTTGGTAAATTAGGAAAGTGTCATGGCTGGGCACTCAAAGTCTCCTATAACTTTTAAGGTTGAGTAATTACTATAAATGAATCTCAGAACAACAGCAACAACAACAACTACAACTACAACAACCCAAACACACATAGTAAACAATACCATGAATCTTCAAGACATTAAGTTTTCAGATTCATCTTAAATAATCGAGTAGGTGGTCAATGATATCAGCCACTAAGACCAGATGAAAGCTGCTTAGGGATCCAACCAGTCAACTTCTGAACTGTGATGCATAGCCCGTGTGCTTTCAGGGTCTGAAATCTTATTTTGAGATTCAGCTCAACTGTTACTTGCTTACACTCTACACTTTTAGATGTTCTTTCCATTGTCTTGATAAAGCATTCCCTCCTAACACTGAACAGTCATTTTGCAACTTACATGACACACACAATTCTCTCTTCCCCCCTCTATCCCTCACCTTCCCCCTCCCTCTCTCTGTGTGTGCATGTGCACATATGACAGCTTGTCTATAGATGCACCATGTGCATGCAGTATCCACAGAGGCCACAGGACAGCGTTTCATTTTCTGGAACAGGAGTTAAATGTGATGGTATCCTGTTCAGTGTGGGTGCTACTAGCTGAAGAAGAGAGGATTATGAACAATAATGTGTGTTCTAAAATTGAATATGCAATAGAGAAGACTATATACTTGGTATATTTATAGCAAATGCAAAACTCTAAGGATGAGGTTGAAAGAATCCTGTGATTAGCTAAGCAAGGATAACAAAAGCCAATGACCTGTTTCTGAAGCAGTCCAGAAAGCACTGCATTTACAAAACAGAGTATTTAACTTAAAATACCTTTGGTTCCAGACACGAGATCATTGATTATTGGAGGAAAATATACTAAAGAGTTGTTGAGCTTAAAGTAGATCCATATTCAAAAAAATAAACAAAAGTACTTGTCTGAGACAAGTGTTTTCAAGAGTATTCTATCAGGATGATCTCATCAAACAGAACCTATATTTTTCCACTTCACCATAAAAAGATGTTTTAAGAGCTTACGAGATAGTCCAGTTTGTGAAATGCTTCTATTAAAACATGGGAAACTGCATTGCCTCCCCAGAACACACTTTTTAAAAAGGCCATCCATTGTGGTACGTGCTTGTAATGTCACTGGGGGAGGTAGTCAGGAACATCCTTGGGACTCTATGGTTAGCCAGTCTGTTTCATTTGGAAATTATCAAACAAAGGAGAGAACATCTAAAGTTGACCTTTGACCTCCACACAAACATGAACAAACCTCAAATATATAAGCATACCCATCATACATGTTCCACTGCACGCACACCAACATATGTATTCACTTAACACAGACACAGAAATAAGTTTAAAAAGATAAAGAACTTTTCAATTAAGTAAAAATGTTTCCAATGTGGAAACACTCAAAACCATTATGTCTATTTTATTTTTGAATTTTTCATGTCTACATGATTTTGTTTATTATGCATAATATTTCCCAAACCTGCTTTCCCTGAAAAAATAGATTATTTCAGCACAGAATAATAAAAGGTACCTACTTTCAACCTGTTGGGAAGAAAAACTGAGTACGGTAAAGAAACTTATATATTGTATTTCAAGAGTGATAGCAAAGCATTCTATAAACAATGGGTAAGCTTGCTGAATGCTGCTCATGGTATGGACCGCTGCTTCGAGTTTTATCGGTGATACTATTTTCTGTGAGCACTGATGTCAGCAATATATTCAGTAACATCAAAAACTGCAGCATGGTGGAGTTACAATAAAACTTTTAGCAGTTTGAAACAGTCTCTAAACAATTATAAAAGTACCTGAAGATAATAAATTACATTCTTTCATGTAGTTATCTCCATGGAAGGTGTATGTTGTATTCCACTATTATCAAGTTTAATGTTAACAAGTATATGAATGACTAAATATATTTAATTTTTTATTAAAAACTAAGAATCAGGGCAATGTCAAAATTTTAAAACATAGGTATTTCACCGTTGTCCAATTTTAAATTAGTGATATGTAAAATAAAAAGTAACATATAAAAGATAAGATGATAAACCCACACACAAAACCTTGAATACAAATTGTGTCCTGTCTACGAGACGTGCAGAGACAAATATGGAGCAAAGCCTGAATGAGTGTCCAACCAATGACTGGCCTAACTTGAGACCCATTCCATGGGCAAGAACGGATCACTGACACTATTAACACATACTCTGCTATGGTTGCAGACAGGAGCCTACCTTGACCATCCTATGAGATGTTCCACCCAGCAGCTGACTGAAACAGATGCAGTGACCCATAGCCAAACATTAGTGTGAACTGAGGGATTCTTGAGGAAGAGTTGGGGGAAGGATTGAGGAATCTATACAGAATAGGGACCACACAAGAAGACTAACAGAGTCAACTAATCTAGACCCTTGGTGGCTCCCAGAGACTGAACCACCAACCAAGGAGTACACATGGGCTGGACCTAGGCCCCAAGCACATGTGGCAAATACGGAGCTTAGTTTTCACGTGGGTCCCCCAACAACTGGAGCTTCGGCTTTCCCTGAATCTGTTGTCTGCCTGTGTATCCTGTTCCCCTAACTGGGCTGTGTTTTCTCTCAGTGGGAGTGGATGTCACTTGATGTGACTGGGTGGGTGGGCACCCAAGAGGGGCCTCCTCTGATATTAGAGAAGAAGGGATCCGGAGCTGAGGGGAGGCTGGTAGGAGAGGGAGCCTGTGATCAGGATGATAATAAATAAATAAATAAATAAATAAGCAAGTAAATAAATAAATAAGTAAATAAATAAATAAGTAAATAAATGGGAAGCAAGAGATATGGTGATAAAATGGAAAAAAATATATCAGAAGAAAATGGTGGAGCACTGAAAAATAGGTAACTAAATACGACATGGCTATGATTTACAAAGAGTATATACACCATAAGATTTTTCATAAATGTGCTTCTCATGTGAAATTTCTAGACTTCCTGCTTTCTAACATTGAAGAGTAAAAATGCTTTTAAAAAGACTTTTGAGTTCTTTAAAAATGTCTATTTGAGCTGATATAAAAACAAACATGTTTTATTTCTTTTTAAAGTGATATTTCTATTACATAATAATTTAAAATTTGTAAATCAGTATACATGAATGTATTTTGGATGAACATGGATGAACAATATTTCACAAATCGTCATAATTTAAAGTATGTGAGTTCTTTTGTGATAAAGGGAATTTATCTTTATTTTTTAAAAAGGACCTCATAATAGTAAATGAAAACTTTTATCTATGACATGTTTTCCCCATTGGCTCATGAGTTAGGTATTCTTAGTAAGTACAGTTACTCATAGGCCCACCATCTCAAACTAAATCTAGGAACTTATCAACTACCTGCATGTTTTTGGTCTCCAACCTACCCATTACCTGCATTTCCCCATGTGCCAGATTTATATCCTGCATCTTAGGGTCAACATACTCTTGTTTTGTTTTGCAATGTGAATTCATGGTTTAATTAAATATACATGTTTTATTCACAACTTTACTTTTCATTTATTTTTAATGTTGGAGTGAGCTATTATATTTAGTTGCTATTTGCAATGTTTATTTCTCTTATTGTCTTAGTGAGAGTAGTACCATTGTATGTTCTTCATTTCTTTTTGAATGCTAAAACAGGCCATTAGGTAATCTTCTGGAGTGAATCCACTCATCCTCCCAGTAGAAGGCATTTGGAACACTCAGAATTTTTATCATTATGATCAGCAATTCTGTGTGTGTGTTTGTGTGTGTGTGAGTTTTATTTGATTACAAATTACTATCTACCAAAAGATCTATACAAACTAGCCTTCTCCAGGAAGAATTACCTTAATTGAATATTTGCAATACTGTTTTGGGTACTTTATGTCAACTTGATATCTGAAAAGAAGAAACCTCAATTGAGAAAAGCCCTTTACAAGATCTAGCTGTAAGGCATTTTCTTACTTAGTAATTGATGGGAAATGCCACATTGTATTGGTGTCATGCATGGCTTGGTTGTCCTATGTTCTATCAGGAATCAATCTCAGAAAACCATGGAGGGTTACACAGTATGAACCACTTCTTCATGATCTCTACACTAGCTTCTGAATCCAACCTCCTGCACTGTTTCTGTCCAGATTTTCTTCAGTGATGAACAGTGGTATGGAAGTATAAGTCAAATAAATCCTTTCTTTCTCAACTTGCTTTTTTATTATGGTGTCTTGTTGCAACAATAGAAACTCCAAGACAAATACCAGGTGGTCAGTCCTAAAAGCATATATACATATATACAAAAATACATACATATATACACATATACATATATAAATATTATACATACATATATATGAGAGATAGTTAACAGACTCAAAAGGTAGACTTTATATGTTTATTAATATATATGTATCAGTAAAACTAAAGAATTAAGGCACCATAAATTTCAGAGGGATTTGGGAGGTATTCGTTGGAAAGAGAAAATGGAGGGAGCCACTGTGTAATTATAATTTGATTAAAAACAAAAGTTTCCGGGACTAGGATAACTCACTCGGGAAAATTATTTTTTTCTAGTTCTACCCATTTGCATGCAAATATCCTGTCATTTTTTTTTAACAGCTGAGTTACACCTCATTGTATGAGCTACCAATTTTTTTCCTTTATCCATTGTACTGTTGGGAGACATCTAAGTTGTTTCCAATTTCTGATTACTGTGAATAGGCCACTGTTGAACAATTCTTGAGCAAGCGTCTTCATTGTATATCCTTTAGGTATATGCCCAGTAGTGGCCTAGTTGGGACTTAAGGTAAATTGATTTCCACCAATCTGAGGAACTATCACACAGATTTCTGTAGTGGCTGTATAAGGCTAATATAGTATGTATTTATTTATATCTCTATATTAGCTGTTAAGTCAATGACCACCAAGCTATAGGCCACAGAACCACAGAGGGTAGGCATAAGTAAGAGGCTAGAGGGTAGAGACAGATTTCTTTAGAAAAGGGAAATAGATGATTACGGATGAATGTGGACCTGGAACAGTAGGATCAAGTTTGATGAGGAAGGTTGAGGGAGGGAATGTGGGGAAAGACAGCTAAAAAATGGGGTATTTGAGGAATAAAACTGACTATAAAAAAACTAATACAGTAGAAAATTCCTCAAATGAATGTACACACACACACACACACACACACACACACACGAAGGCAATATAAATGAAATCACAAAGTAATATGTGAGACACATTCCCATCTGGCCATCTCTTGTTACCAGACTCCAGTACCAGGGATTAGGTTAGATTTAATTGAGTTCTTGACTAAATAGGTTGTTCTCTCCAAACTGACAGCAAGGCCCCATTGCTGAAGACAACATATACACAACTCACAAACATGGAGAAGTTCAGCCCGTGTCTACGTAGAGCCCTCATCACTATGATTTACCATCTTTGTTACAGGAAGTTACTCTGCACACGACCAGAGAGAGAAGTAAATAGTAATCAGACTCCCAATCCTTTTATCCACAATGATGTGCTGCTTGCAAGACATGCTAGAGCCATGGTGGCACAAAGCTTGTTAGCTAATAAATGATTTGACTTAAGGCCCATTCCATGAGATGCAACCCATTTCTGTCACTGCTTGGATAACCAAGAACCTGAGACTAGATAAAGCAGAGGCAGAAGGTAAAACCAAAAATTACTGGTCTTAAAAACAAACAAAGAAAGAACAACAATAAATGGACATAGTGATAAAATGACATTATCCTTAGAGATCAATGTCATGCTTGTTAAGCTATCAGCAGAGAAACATCCTCTTGCAAAAGATAGGAACATGTATAGAGACCTCCAGACAACCAACCATTACTTAGAATGAGAAAGACAGAAAGTGAAAGAGAGAGGGTCTAGGAGGAGAGAGAGGGGATTTGGAGGAGAGAGAGAGGGGGGGAGGGGGAGGGGAAGGGGGAGGGGGAGGGGGAGGGGGAGGGAGAGAGAGACTGTGAGACACAGAGAGACACAGAGATGTGGATACACAGAGAGACAGAGACAATGAATCGGATAGACATAGAGACAAAACAAGTTTGGAACAGTTAGCCCTCAGTGGGATGTCTTTGTTGAATCCTGTAGTTTCCATGAGCACCCGAACTTACATGTGCACATATCCTCACACAGACAGATCCATATACATATAATTAAAAGAAAGAGTAAATCTTAAAAAGAATCATTCAGTTGTTTTCACACCCAACAAGACCACTTTCTTTAAGATTCTGATTCTCACACAAACTCTAGAACATCATTGCACTGAAGCAATGCAGGTACAGTTTGAATGGTCACCTCCTAACACTGCTACCGTCACAAGGTTCTGCTCAAATATTAGTGTTTCTCAAGTCTCAATTTTCATCTTTCCTAATCGATATCTCCGTTTTATCACATAGCTTCATTTCTATTTTCCGATCTCATACAAACATTTGCTAATTTGTCAATTAAAATTTTCCCTCTCCTGGCTACAAAATGCCAAGGGATGGATTTGTTCTGGCCTTTTTACAACTGCTTCTCCAACATTTATGACAGTACCAAACACATGGTACTGTGTTCATAAAGGGACTGAGTGAAGGTCTGGAGAGATGACTCTTCTTTGCTCTTGAAGAGGACATTATATAGGACATGGGATGGCTAATAATGTCTGAAAATTCCAGCTTGGCCAGCTCCATACCTCTCTCTTCAGTCTTCCCTGGACAACTGCAATTACATATTTGATCATTTGCACAAATAAAAATAAACAACAAGTAAAAGAATATTGAATGAATATGCTAAGATCATTTTCTAAAGTTCAGAACTTAGAATGAAATGCTTTCTGTATCTTTGTTTTACTTCAAAATTTTGGCCAATAATTCAACCATACCACTTTTTTTTTTTTGTCAAGAGTCATGACTTTTAATTTGCTTCCAAAGTTAGATTTCTGTGCATAAATTTTGAACATAATTTCATTTTTGAAAATATTCTGCTGACAAGAAAATTTCAAAACTCTTCTAATTCATATATATATTCCTTTCAGTAATAGTTCTAGGATTGCACTGTGCTCATGTTTATGGATGATGTTGGTAGACACTAGAAAGTTTAAATAATTTGTCCAAAGTTACAGATCTTAAATGCTATAGCTCAAATGGGAGCCATTTCTGCCTCTATGTGAAACACATCATCCTCCCAGTTATCTCGGTGTGCTTAGGTCCTCATGATATTGAGTGAAACTGCACTGAATATAAATGTGATGACATAGGACCAAAAATAAACTATGTTCATAAAAGAATGGTCTAATTATTTTCTGAGAATCCTTGAAGAGCTATGAGTAAATTTTCATTTTCAGTGAAGGACATGGAATATATTTTGGTGAACAGTGGGTAGTGCATAGCACCTGCTACAGCCTGGAGATATGGGCAAACTGGTCAGTAGGAACATGAGTCTATTTCTTGAGACTTTAGAAATGTGGATATGCCATTTTCTATTAGCCATACCAACAGAAGTGTCTTAGAATAGATCACCCATGACTTTCTGCTGGAGATGTCCCATCTGTACCAGGGTATACAGGTTTATTCATCAGAAATGTGAAGAAAAAGAGTGGCTATGTATGGTGATATAATTAGCTATATCATATTAAATGGGATATTGACTGCTATAGTTTACCTTCGATAATAAATGTGGGAAGATTTTCTGTGAGTGAAAAGAGCAGGGAAATAATAAATACTCATAAGGAAAAAAATCAGATCCCTTAATGTGAAAATCATGTATAAAATTAAACTATAGGAAGCAAATAAAAGTCAACAATGCCATTGTGTATTATCACAGAACTGCTTAAGTGCAGGAAAATAAAATCAGGAAAAATAAATTTGAGAAAGTGCAATTAAGACCAACTCTGAACAAATGGGATTTTATATCCTTGATCTAATTAAAAACAAACAAATAAAAAATAAACATCTGTTGAGATTACTTGGCTTCAATTAAAAAAATATTTGGGGTTTCTCATTCAGTTATGCTTCACATATTTACCTTACAAGAGAAGCTGACCAAATGTGAAGGGTTGGCTCTAGTCTGCAGCATGTCAGCACAGTGCACAGATAATTAGGACACCAAACACAAATTAGTAAACTCTGAAGCTCAGCCAAGCCTGACGTATGAGAAAAGATGCAATTAAAATGGGACTATGAAACTTTATTGTGAAATATAAATGTTTTACATCCCAAGAAACGCTGGGAAGTAGCGAAGTCTTCAAAGAATTCATTATAACAATTTCTTTAAACTTTCCAATGTTTCTCATCCTCAGATACACACTTTTTTTTTTGTTAAAAAAAAAGAATGTCCTTTTATGTGACTTGACATGATAGCTTTGTACAATCTAACTCTTGTAGGTATTTTAGTTTAATCCTTTAGAAATAGGGGGAGGCCATTGTCCTTGCATTCCAGGAAGGATTAAGAACAATGAAAACTTGAGAGCTATTGCAGATGAACGACTGTGTTTCTTGGACTACTCAGTGATGGGGAGTTCAGTTTGTCTGATAGGGGTGTTAATAAAATGTCTCAAGTGAGTTTCTAAGGAAAATGGTCCTGTTAGGCATGTGAAGGTACAGAGTTTAAAGCTGTCAAGGGTTTGAAAGTAACATTGTAAAGATGACTGTTTGCTAGCTAGATGCACACACACACACACACACACACACTTAATACATGATTAATAGATAGATGCTAGATAGATAAATGGTATGATGGTTTTGAATGACTTCAGTGTTAGGATGTATGGCCCTATTACAGGAGATGTGGAGTAACTGGAGTAACTGGAGTAGACTTTCTGGTTTCAAAAATCTAGGAAAGACCGAATTTCACTCTTTCTGCCTCCTACTTGTGCATCAAATGGGAGTTCTGAGCTACTGCTCCATCTCCATGCCTGCCAGTCTGCTCCCATTCTTCCTGCCATGATGATCATGGACCCTCAGAAACTGTAAGCAAGATCCACTTACATGAGTTCTTTTATAAATTGCCATGGCCATGATCCCTTTTAACAGGAATAGAAAAGTAAATAAGATGGTTAATTTGTGATATATAGTATAAGATAAATTATGGATGAAAAATATGGATATATAGATGAGCAATAATGATTGATAGACAATGAAAAATGATAGATTACAGATGATTCATAGATGGCCTTGTGTGAGGAAGTATGATATTGAGGATAGGCTTTAAGGTTTCATATGCTCAAGCCAGGCCCAGTGGCTTATTCTCTGTGCCTGGTGCCTACAAATTGGTTCTTTGCTAGCAGTACTGTGTTGGCCTGCTTCCTGCTACAATGACAGTGGATTATACCTCTGTATTGTAAGCTAGACTCAATCAAATGTTTTCCTTTATAAGAATTGCTATGGTCATGGTGGTTGATGAAAGCAGTAATACCTTAAGTAAGACATTGAGTGTTCCTAATATTGTGGTTCCTGAACTTTGGTACCTATTTCAATCACTAGACACCTTTAAAAAAAACTTTCTGCTTTCTAGTGTCCACCTTAATTTATTCTAAAGTCATTGGCATCAGTTCAAGGAAAGCGCAAGCAAGGATTTTTTGTAAGGCTTTCAATATTATATAGTACAGAAATTTGGAACTATAACCTGATGAACCCCAATCACTGCAGCAATTCAGAATAGAGTTGATCATCCAGAGGGTAAGAGAGGCAGTTCTATCATTTGGGATAAATAGTTTACTCTAAGAATTTGCAATCTTACAACATTAACTCTGAGTTATACATAAGAATGAAAACATAATTCTATTATTAGGCAATAAGCATATGGTAGAGTTATTAATTAACATTGAATGATATTAGTTTGTTTATCAATTTTCTCTGGATTAAAACACCCATGAAGGAAACTAGTTAAGATTCAAAACAGGTTCTTTTGGTGGTAGTGTTGGTATTTGATTTTTTTTTATAGCAAACTTAAAAGGCTCAGAAAGTAAATAAATCACAAGTTTCAGGAGATTCCACACACTTAAAGATTCATAAATCCTCATCTTAATATTATAAATACTTTAACAACTACTAGGAAGGAGAAATTCTCCAATTTGGTAAGCTATTTACCAGTCATTCATAGAGACCTTGGGATTCAACTTTCATGAGCCTTTACTCAATCTATGTGGGTTTTCCAATAATGCAACTGCATTTGAGAATCTATGCTTCTATAAAGCTCAAGAAACCATCTGATTCACAAAGCCAGACTTGGGTGGAACTATTTCTTTGGTCAACCATCAGTGCCCTATTTGAGTGAACAAAAATTTGTTCACATCTCCCCAAGAAATGCTACAAAATGTGATCTTACATTTAAAAATATTAGTGAAAATATATTACAAATCTTTACATATACAAATTTAATAACTCATAAATAGGAGAATGTTGGGGAGTATGTATGGATGGAGGAGGGGGGGAGAGATACGGTAGAGTCCCAGAGGCTTTCGATGCCGGGTCCTACTAACAGGAAAAGGGGTCTAGGGAAGAATCCCCAGACTGCGCGACAGGTCCCAATAAGGTCTGGAGTTCCAAAAGGCTGGAAACTTTGCAGCAGGCCCGAATGATTCGAGAAGTCCGTGGGTTTCCAAGAAGTTTATTGTTCATGGTGTGGTAGTTGGTAGCCAGGGAGAGCTAGCTTAAAAAGAGAGGGGAAAAGAGGAAGGACTGGGGAGGAATAACTTAATTGAGCTAGGCCCCCTGGCCTTTAGACAATTCATGAATATGGAAATCTCTTGAGGCTGAAGCCTGTTAGACACGCCTTCTCTAGTCAAACGTGACCACAAGGTGCAGATTAATGTAGACGTGACCAAGTGTAGAAGCCTGGATTCTGGGGGCGTGGCCAAACACCTGCCGTTTCTCCAATGGGCAGTCAGGGTTCAAAGGCCCACGCCCACCCAAGAATCAAGACATCCTTCCACATCCCGACATGTACCTGGCAAAAATGAGCTATAGATGACCTGGCTCCCTGTAATTCTGCTGTTTGACTTGTTTTCTGCTTACCCATTTGACAGGCACAATAGGAGCTGTGATACTGGTAAGCTTGGTGTCTTTGGTTACCATACCTTGCAGTCCTAGAGACCCCTATTTTGCTTGTCTCTTTTTCTCATCTCAGATCTGCCTACATGGGGTACCACCACAAACCCAGGAAGAACTGCTGGTCCAATTCAAGACAGCAAAAATCAGTTGTGAAATGAATACATAAGATACCATTCTACCAGTTTAGTTGGGGTTATTGGTTGGTCAATGTGAAGGATTGCTATGTAAGGACCTATGGGAACCTCTATGCTGCAGAAAGAGGATTACAAACCAGCAGCTAAAAATTTGAAACATAGTATATAGGATAAAGGTGCAATTTCTTTTATCACTATTTCATGGGAAATACGTAACTTTTATTGGTGGAACAAAGTTACCAAAAGGTACATATTGCCATTATATAGTTTTCACAAAAGTTAGCAACTAGAAGTGCCTATTGTATTTCAGTTAGACAAATTTTTAGAGTCATTTTTTGGAGAAGGCCTCATCAAAAATGGTTAGGACTTTCAATAACATCAGAGACAAAATTTTGCATGTTTTTCTTTGAACCAAAATAGCCTCGAAGATGTTGAGTTTGGCTTAAGACTGAATTTTTGAGGTGGTTTAAGACTGTAAATTTTTGAGATGGCTTTTTAGAAATGGTATCAAGGCCCACATTGTGTTTCTTTAGCAACCAATTTTGCAGAATTTAAAGTAAATGACTAGGGAAAGGATACTGGTTTGCTTCTTTCCCAGATTTTTTTGAGGGCCTTTTGATTTATATTATAACTGATGGTAAATGAATTGTCTCAAAGATAGATACCAGTATGATGATCTGTGTACCTAGGGAAGGCTAGTAAAAACCACACCTCCAAAGATTGAGTGTGATGGTCAGGCTATTGAGTTGGCTCACAGGTAAAGGCAGTTGGGTTATTTTGAAACTGAAACTAACTGTGGCCAAGATATGACCATATTGAGCATCAAATAGAATCTTGTAGACAAATCTATGATTACAGAATGTTTGCTTACCTATTGCTCTTTGAACTGAATCAGAGTTTTCAAAATGTTATGATGGAGGTTGTGGTAAAGTCACTGATGTTTAAGTAATCTACATAACAGGGCCACTCCACTTTTAAGGCTTAAGAAAAGGCTAGAAGAAGCTGTCAGGTGAAAAACCAATATGGCTTATCATCCCATCATTAAAAATAGAGTGATGTCTTCATCTTTGCCTTCCCATTTTAATTTACATTGGGACATTTTAACTACTTTACAAGATTCCATTTTATTAAGTCAATTTGTAAGTGCCAAAGGCTTACTTTGCTTGTAATTTATTACTAATTGTGTGAGAAGCTTCTTGTCTTCCTTGTGATATTTTAGGGCAATGCATTTTATGATCAGAGGCAATTTAGACAATGTAGTATTTCTGGTAGTTAAATTAATTGTATGTGTTTTTATCTGTTTGGTATTCAGAAATATAAACTAGTAAATACACTTTTCTGTGATTATAAGGAATATTGTCTTTAAATATAGTGTAATCCCTAGGTAGAAAGATCACTTCATTCCCAGTATTGAAAGTTTGCTAACTGGTGCATTTAAACAGATTATTACTAGAGTCAAGTTTTAGTGTATGCTGATCAAGGGCACAACCACTGGGTACTTCCTCATCATTTTGGCAAGTATTCAACTGACCCAAGAATCTTTATTACAAAGCAAAAGCTGTAAAAAGTTATTAAAGAAGCTTCTATTTGTGGAGACAGAACTTCACATAGAGACCAACAACTGGCCACTGTGTGTGTGTGTCTGTGTGTGTGTGTGTGTGTGTTTGTGTGTGTGTGTGGACAACTTCTGGCATTAGTCCCTGTCTAGGCTGATACATGGTCTCTTCTGTTCATTTCCATGTGTGCCAGAGAAGTTACCTCAAAAGCTTCAAAGGATTCACCTCTCTCCACTGTCCATTATTCCAAGAGATAGGAGTGATGGGGTTGCAGATGTGAGATACCAAGTCTAGAAATATTTTTGTCTTTATTGTTTGAATAATAGACATTTTGCCCACTGAGTCATCAGTCTAGCCCAGTGTTCTCAATCTGTGGATCTTGACAGGTTATGGGTTGGGAGTCAAATGACCCTTTCACAGGGGTTGCATATCAGATATCCTGACTATCAGATGTTTGTTCTATAATTCATAAATAGCAAAATTGCTGTAATGAAGTAGCAAGGAAAATAGTTACATTGTTAGGGGTCACAAAAACATGAGGAACTGTATTAAAGGGTAGCAGTATTAAAAAGGTCAATCACCACTGGTTGTACTGGGATGGCTGGAACAAAATTTTTGTCCTTAAGTTTGTCTTGCAATACCTTGATGCTATAAAAACAGCTTAGTAATCATACAAAGAAAAACTAGAAGGTAGAAAGCGCTCTATACTATTATAGAGGCCAGGAAATTTGATGGGCTGGTATTTCTTGAGGTCTGAATCTCCAGCAGGCATCAAAAAGAGCACAAATTTTCTTTCTTTACTTTTATGGATTCATTTTTATTTCAGACACATGGGAATTTGCTTGCATGTACGTGTACCTTGTCCAAGCACTGCCCGTGGAGACAAGAAGCGTGCATAAAATCCACTGCAAATGGAGTTACAGACATGACAGAGGATGTGGATGCAGGCTACCAGCCTAGATTCTCAGCAAGATCAGCAAATGCTTTTAAATATGGAGCCATCTCTCCAGCCTCGAAGAGTATAGCTCTTATTGTGGAGCTATGGAGCGGTAGCACTCAAATTAATTCATGAGTCAAACGTAACAATTGTAATGCCCTTAACATTTGTTTAACTTAGCACTGTGAAGATATTGTATATTTAAAAGGAAAATCAAGCTCCCATCCTCTACCAGGATGAAAAAAAAATGATATTACTACAGGTGCTAGAGACCTGAAGTTTCAATTCATAATTCCTTTTAATCTAAATTATTTCCCAGGAATTTTTCTCTTGTTAAAAACAAGATTCAGAGGAAAGAAATTTATCCAAGTCAGGGAATCTTAGCAATTTCCATTTTCTGACAGAAATGTTGAAGCTATATCTAGAGACTAACTCATGCACTCAGTATGGGATTGAGAGTTAATCTATGCATAAACAATTGTGTTTGTTCATTTGTTTGGGAATTTCTGGATTTAAGCTTTGGTATCTTCATCTGCATACAGAAGTGAACTTCACATGACTTAGACCATCTTTCCTCAAGTAATCTTTCATCAAAATTGATTTTTTTATTTTAAAAATTTATTATTTTAGTTTTAATTACGTGTGTCTATATGTTTGTCTATATGTATGCTGGTGTGTGTGTGTGTTTATGTGTGTGTTTGTGTGCATGTGTGACCTCAGAGGCCAGAGGTGTCACATCCTCTAGAGCTGTAGTTATACCTAGTTGGGAGTCACTTACTGTGGGTATTAGGCACCAAACCAGGATCATCTAAAAGAGCAGTCAGTATTCTTGACTGCTGAGCTATCTCTCCAGACCTGAGCATTTATCTTTAAATTAAGTTTTTCCTCTGTGTACTAGTCAGATTTGCAAATGAAACTTAACTGATAGAATAAATACGTACTGTAAACAGGCTACAAAGTATAGTCTAGGTAGTTCAACAAATATCTACAGGCTGGGAAGTTGGGAATCCTATAGCTAGCTGCTCACAACAACTGAGATGGAGTTTGGAATTACCACCGAAGGTATGAGCAACCAAGAAAGAAGCCTTGGGTCTCTCTGGTGCCTCTCACAGTAGGTCACTGTTTCCTACCACACCTCCATCATCACTCTGACTGGAGTCTGAATTGATTTCTCCAAGTTTACCTCTGTACCACCATTTTCAGGCCTGTTTTCTCCTACAGATTTTCCTCCTCCTCCTCCAACTCCTCCTCCTCTTCCTCCTCCTCCTCCTCTTCCTCCTCCTCCTCCTCTTTCTCCTCCTCCTCCTCTTTCTCCTCCTCTTTCTCCTCCTCCTCCTCTTCCTCCTCCTTTTCCTCCTCCTCCTCCTCCTCCTCTTCCTCCTCCTCCTCCTCCTCTTCCTCCTCCTTTTCCTCCTCCTCCTCCTCCTCCTCTTCTTCCTCCTCCTCCTCTTCCTCCTCCTCCTCCTCCTCTTTCTCCTTCTCCTCCTCTTCCTCCTTCTCCTCCTCTTCCTCCTCCTCCTCCTCTTTCTCCTTCTCCTCCTCTTCCTCCTCCTCCTCCTCTTTCTCCTCCTCCTCTTCCTCCTCTTCATCCTCCTTCTCTTCCTCCCCCTCCTTTTCCTCCTCTTCCTCCTCCTTCTTTTTCTATTCCTCCTCCTTCTATTCCTCCTCCTCCTTCTTCTCTACTTATCTCATTGACTTTATTTGGATAGTACAGGTTTGTATTGAGGTAGTTTTAACTTTATCATTTACTCCCATGATGGAGTCAATGGCTGTAGGCTCAGAAATTTTGGCCCATTTGCATGCATGCTCCTCTTAAACATTCTATTGAAGCTAACAAATTTTCATAAATGAATTATCTATTTCTTTCCCCTCTGGACCTAGAGTACATAAATAATCAAAGTACATTTCATATTTTAAATGTGAGTTCTTGATTATTAGAAAAGGTAAGCAGCTTCTTACAAGTTAATTGGACCATAATTCATTGGACACATTTTTAATGGAATTGTTTATATTTTTGATGATTTACAGATCTCTATTATTGATATGAATTTTAATTTTTCCCTCCCATTGCTAAGATGTACAGAGAGTAAGTTTCTTATTTTTAAATAATTTTAACAGTATTTTAATGGAATTATAGATTTGCATTTCTCTAAAAATTATATTATATTTTCTCACTTGTATGTGTGCATGGGTTTTTGTATGTTTGTCTATGTACACACTGCAGCATACATATGTGAAAATCAGAAAACAATTTACATGAGTCAGTCATCTCCTTCCATCATGTGCATCCAAGAACTCAAACTCAGGTCATCAGGATTGGAAGCATGAACCCTAACTACTGAGCCACCACAGCAGCCAGGTCATATGCAGTTAAGAAAATAAGAAAAGTGATCCTAGGGACTCATTACTTATGGTTTCTCAAAAAAGTGATCTATAAAACCTATATTATAATCTGGTGATATTTACTCTAAAATTATTTCAACCCCCATGAAAGTTGTATATCCATTTGACAGGCCAACTCATTTCTTTCACTCCCTTACTTCCTTTGTAACCCATGGTAACCAGTGATTTGTTCTACATTTTATCATTTTATAATTTCAAGAGTCTTAGGAGAATAATATCATTCGATTTGTCACTTTGAGAGACTGATTGTTTATTCTCCCCCACCCCTTATTTCTAACACTTTCAAAGTTATACTATCTTTTTATTTAATTTTTTTGCTCGTGTGTGTGTGTGTGTGTGTGTATTTGCATGGAGGTACCACAGCATGCATGCATGTGCCAGTCAGTTTTCTCTTACCATCTTAAGGATTACTGAGATGGAACTTAGATCATTAGCTTTGGTGGTCTTCATCTTTATCTTCTAAGCCATCTCATTGACCTGGCACTAGTATCTTACTTATTTGCATAATTATTCTCAGACTTATCCAAGCTATCTGCATCAAGAGACTATGCTCTTTCTTACCCTCATGTCTTTATATAGTGTGGGTGCCACATAACACTTTTACTTACATCTTTAAAAACCAGATAAGTTGTGAATGATTTTTAATTTCTATACACAAAGCTAGTATGAAATTTATATTCAAATACTTACTGAATGTAAATTCACATTTGTGTTTGTGGTGATATTTTCTGGAAAATATCCCAGAGTTAGTTATAATTCTTAACTCGTGTAGTATAATTTTCACTGTCAAGTTATCTGGGTGCAAGGGGTTTTTTTTTGGTGTAATATTTAAATTACAAACTCAATTTCTTTACTTGTGATTGGACATTTTCGATAGCCTATTTTATGTTTGACATCTGGTGAGTTATACAATTTTTTTTTATTTGATTGTTTGTTTGACACAGATATTTCTATTTGTAACACAATGTTCCAGTCTTTTCCTGGAAAGTGGTGGTCTTCCTCCCATGTTTAGGATTCATTGATTTTCTTGTGACTGCAGTCTTCTAATGGCTTTAAGAAAAGTCAATAATTTCCAGCTTATCTGGTCCCACCCTGATTAAGAAATTAGAAATGTGTAGCTCTCTCTGTCACTAAATTGAGGTCTTAAGATGTATATAGTGCTATTTACTTTCTGGAGTATGTATTGCAAGTAAAATTTGATGCTATCCAAACAATGATAAAAATGTTTAGATAAAATGTAAAAGTTCTTCCATCTGTAACAGCATCATTACTCTTGCATGAGAATCCAAGCATGTTACTCTTCTGATAAACATTCTGCCTTTTGTCTGCTGGCTTTTCCACTCTCAGTCCCTCTCCTAGTAAAGTTATACGCCTTAATTTCAGCATCACATCAGATGAATTGATGTAGCTGATGGGAAGTACAAGAATGAGTAGAGTCATGGGTGAGGAGGAAACTACCTATTTATACTTGCATATTGCATAATTTAGGACTGTGGGACTCAAGCTCAACAAGAAGAAGCATAACTATTAGAACCTAAGACAATACATACAGGTTTCCTTGAAGTAGGCTGTGAAGAGATCAATCACATTTAGACACGTAACATTGATCAAAGAATATCTGACTCCTTTGCATACTAGAGTTTGAGAATGCTGCAACCAAATGGGATGGTTCACCACCAGATGTGGTGTGTGTGTGCTTGAATTTTTTTCCACCAGAAATCATTAAAAATTTCTTCTTCCTGTTTTCATGTGTAGACATCATGACTTGATTGTTGTGGAGTGCCAAATGGATATAAGAAATTGAGATCCTCAAGTGATATTAATAGGTGGTAAAGTTTGGGATTCGATGTTCTAAACCATCTTTAAATAAGTTATGTGAACAATGGAATTGGAACCTTGATGAAAAGATTCCTTGTATTAACTGATTATCTAGTTGAGAAATTGGCTATCCTTCTTGGGGTTCTGGTTTGGAATGAGTTAAATCCATTCTATGTCTAAAATTGTCTGTATTTATTCAGTAAAAAAAAGAGTTCTCTTCGTGGAGTCAAAAGGCCTCATTCTTAAAAGAAATACATATTTAATGCCAGTATTTAATGAAGTCAGCCTTTTGTACAGAACTTTTTTGCACTGTGTTTTAATTGGAATTTTAGTTGATCTTTTTGCCTTTTGACACAACTCTGAAAGTCACAGAAACGATTACAACATTGTCATCATAGCCTGAGGATTTCACATAATTCTGTTAACTTACAACTGATGGGAGCATTGAAATATTCCAGTAATTCAGAAGATGCAGAAAAGGTCAGATACTAAGTGACATGCTTCAAAAAATTGTGTGTGTGTGTGTGTGTGTGTGTGTACAGATTGAGAAACAATTTAAAAGACTATAGGTCATATATTTCACATGATACATTTTACATGGAATTTCCTGCCTTTAGATATTTTAAAAGTTTGAAATCTTACAAAAGAGCATGATAAACTCCTATCTTCCTTTTGTTTTTATTACATTTTTAGAATTTCTTACATGAGTACTATACTTATATCATTTCCATGGACCCTCTCCAAGCCCTATGCTTTGTCTCAAATTTATAGCACCCTCTTTTTAAATTACTTTTGTTACACACACACACACACACACACACACACACACACACGTACACATGCACAAATTGATCTTTCCTTTTGAGTCCATTTAATATTTTTCACATGTGTGTGTGTGTGTGTGTGTGTGTGTGTGTGTGTGTGTATGTTTATGGTTGACGCTAACAGAGGCCTAGACCCAGGAGAAGACTGACTAATTCTATCTATACCATCTATCTATCTATCTATCTATCTATCTATCTATCTATCTATCTATCTATCTATCTATTATCTATCTATCATCTACTTATGTATCACCTAGATTATACATATACATAAATAGAGATAGATAGATAGATAGATAGATAGATAGATAGATAGATAGATAGA
>NW_021604591.1:9793572-9818656 GCF_004785775.1 Grammomys surdaster
GATAGATAGATAGATAGATAGATAGATAGATAGATAGATAGATAGATGGATAGATAGACAGAGAGATGCATTGAAAGATTCAGAGAACACAGGTAACAAAGATGGAGTATTTCTTAAGACTTCTGTAAGTTTTACTTTGACCACTTTAATGAGGATCACAGAGTGGAAATTCAGAAAAACAAAAAACCCAAATAGTAAAAAGTATACCCTTATATTCCTGATACTGATAGAGAAGAAGGAACCATTGTATAATAATCTAGATCCTTCTGTTATTGTGCTCAAAAACATATCTGGTTATCTGGTCACAAAAACTGATTGTAAGGTGTAAAAAAATACAGAACAACCCAAACATCTGATAGTGAAACACACACACACAGACAAGATACACACAAAAATTTAAACTGTGGCATGCATCATTGATTAGTGTACTAAGGGCTCTGTTGAGTAAGAAATACAAAGGAGGGCATTACATTATAGATCAATGAAAATGGTAAGTCTTAATGAAATATAGATGTTAAAAATGAAAAAAGTAAACATCAGGGACTAAATACCTACGAGTCAAACTTTGACAGCATTAGAGTGATTTCTAAAAATTATTAAATGAGATTTAGTACAGTTTCGAGAATGGAAACAAAGCTCACACAGTAGTTTCATAGGAAAATAAAATTTGAGCAGTGCAGAAACCAATCAATACAACAGTCATAGATGACATTCTACACAAGGAAAGGGGATACATATTATTTGCAAGTGCACATGGGATTTTTCTTCCAGATGGATCTAGGATCTATGGATATATAGCAAGGCTTCCTACATGAATTCCTAGGGAGCTTCTAGGACAGTTGTTTACTTTATATTTTTGTCATTTTATGTCAATCTTTGCCTTTTCCCAGGATAATTTTCTCCTTCCAAACCAAGATCATGATGGAATTAAAAATGACCAAGTGAGGCAGACAAAGAGAACAGTATTTTGCTGTGTACAACAGACTATTCTTCTATCCTTAACCATGTGGAAAATAAGTTGGATTTCAGGACTGCACAAAATACTAAAGTCCCCCAAAATACTATATGTATATGGATATTGTGTTATTGCAAGGTATTACATGGGAGAATGTCAATGATTAGTAACATTCTACTTATTGTTCACCTAGAAAATTTTTGATGTTTTCATTTTTATTTATTATTTTAAAAACTAATTTTTGTTTTAAATCATATGTATATGTGTGGTATGTGTATGTGCAAATACCCAAGAAGACCAGAAAGGGGTGGTTGATACCCTAAAGATATAGTAACAGGCAGGTATAAGATACCAGGACTGGAGCCTGTGAACTTAACTAGATGCTTGGGGAAAGCAAAAACAGCTCTTCCCTGCTGATCCATCTCTGCAACCCCACTATCTATTGTCATGACAGCTCTAGGAGATCTTGTGCCCTCTTCTGGCCTCCAGGGGCACCTACATGTCATACATAAGGTTCTATAATCTCCTCCATGATCCATGATGGACAAGTTTCATTTTTCTATAGATTTTTGAAAGATAACTATTAGCTAGTTTCAGAAGGAAAAAGAGAGTTTAAAGACACTTATTTTGTACTTTTTGAGTTAATTGAGGTAAAAGAAAACATTAAAACATTGTGGAGTCTGGGGCAGAAAGTTTGTATGCTTCAGGATACAAGGAAGTCTATGGTAAAACAGTCTCTCCTAGAAATGACTGCATAAACAAGACTGAAATAATGCAAGCATTAATGGGCATTTTACCCTGGAAGGAACAAATTTCCCACACTTATATAATGAATCACAGTAAAAGTAAAGATTGCTGGGAGAAGAATTAACTTGTTTCAGGGTTGAGAGCCTCCTCATTAATTGTGGAATGCAGATTGGTCTGCTTGATGTCATATGCACACATTTATTTATACATATACACATATTTATATGATAAATTTAATCATAGACAAGAGGCTATTAACCTTAGGTGGGGTATGTGTGAGCTCAAGGTCAGGAAACTGGGAGGAGGTTGAAGAAGGAAGGGCAGGGACAAAGTAATTCAATTCTACTTAAATTAAACACAGTTTTAAAGGGATAAAATAATAAATAAGTAATGAAAACTATATGAAAATTACTGATAGTTTACTTTGAAAATAATGATGTAGACATCTTTATAAATAAGAAGAGGGTAAACAAACAAACAAACAAACAAAAAACCCTTCCGTTTTGATACTAGAATAGTGTCTTAAGGTGAAAGGTTTTTTGAGAACCTGGCCCTAAATTAGATGTCTATCTCACCTCCTCAAAGGCCCAGGGAGTATTGTGGTAAAGGGGGGGTACTGTGAGAAGGTTCATAAGAGCTAGAGAATTCATAGAAATCACATGGAATCCAGTGCTTTAGATATATCATAACCATTGTAACCCTGAACACACAGCACACTAGTACATGATCACACTTGAACACACATACACACACAGACACCACAAAGAAGCAGAAGTAGAGCCATATGAAAAAGCAGATCAACAGTAGTGAGAGAGAGATAAGTGGGTAATGGGGTGAATACAGGTATGGAGACATTTTATAAGTGTATGAAACTGTCAAACATTTAAAAATTACATGTTGAGATATTGACCTCAAGTTGGAAGAGGCAAGTCCGGTCTCAAAATGGAAGGCCATGATGCAAACGAACCAGAGCAGCTGAGGAAGCTGTTTGTTGGTGGTCTGAGCTTTGAAACCACAGATGATAGCTTCAGAGAACATTTTGAGAAGTGGGGGACACTTACAGACTGTGTGGTAATGAGGGATCCCCAAACAAAACGTTCCAGAGGCTTTGGCTTTGTGACCTACTCTTTCTTGTGTTGAAGAGGTGGATGCTGCACTGTGTACTCCGCCACACAAGGTTGATGGGTGTGTGGTGGATCCAAAGAGAGCTGTTTCTAGAGAGGACTCTGTAAAGCCTGGTGGCCATTTACCTTTAACGGTGAAGAAAATTTTTATTGGTGGTATTAAAGAGGATACAGAGGAATATAATGTGAGAGACTACTTTGAAAAGTACGGCAAGACTGAAACCACAGAAGTGGTGGAAGACAGGCAGAGTGGGAGAAAGAGAGGATTTGCTTTTGTAACTTTTGATGATCATGACACAGCTGATAAAATTGTTCTTCAGAAATACCACACTATTATGGGCATAACTGTGAAGTGAAAAAGACCCTTTCTAAACAAGGGATGCAGTCTTCGGGATCACAGAGAGATCATGGAGGTGGATCTGGCAACTTCATGGGTCATGGAAGAAACTTTGGTCGTGGAGGAAACTTTGGTGGAAGAGGAGGCTATGGTGGTGGAGGTGGTGGCAGCAGAGGTAGTTATGGAGGTGGTGATGGTGGATATAATGGATTTGGAGGTTATGGGGGTAACTATGGGGTGGTCCTGTTTACAGTAGTGGAGGGGGTTATGGAGGTGGTAGACCGGGATATGGAAACCAAGGTGGTGGATAAGGTGGTGAAAGAGGAGGATATGATGGTTACAATGGAGGAGGACATTTTGGTGGAGGTAACTATGGTGGTGGTGGGAACTATAATGACTTTGGCAATTATAGTGGACAGCAGCTATCAGATTATGGACCCACGAAGGGGGCAGTTTTGGTGGAAGTCTGTATGGTGGTGGCTGTGGATCTGGAGGTGGAAGTGGTGGACATGGTAGCAGAAAGTTTGAAAACAAAACAGGAACAGCTACAGCAGGAGAGAGAGCTAGGAGTTGTCAGGAAAGTGCAGCTTACTTGAAGACAATCATCCGGAATGCATCAGAGGAACTGTAAAACTCTGCCACAGAAGGAACGATGATCCACAGTCAGAAAAGTTACTGCAGCTTAAACAGGAAACCCTTCTTGTTCAGAACTGTCATAGCCACAGTTTACAAAAAGGGCAGCTTTTGTAGTGTCAATTAGATGTACATTCCTGACGTCTTTTATCTATTGTAGCTTTGTATTTTCTTTTCATTACATCAGATATACTGTCCTTTAAATTGTGGTAGTGGTACCAGGAATAAAAAGTTAAGGAATTTTTAACTTTTCCATATTTGTGTAGTTCAGTTTTTCTACATTTTAGTACAGAAATGTTAGCAAAATACAGTTTTGAAGGTGTTTCCTTGTGAGTTAACAAGTAAAGAAGATCATTGTTAATTACTATTTTGTATGAATTTTGCTTATTACCTGTAAAGAAATACATACTGATTTACAATTTAAGTGGAATCTATTCTCCCCATTTCCAAAACCATGATGAATGGGCATTGACATCTGGAGAGAATAAGATATTTGTATGTTTGCAATGTATGTTTCAGATAATTAGAATTGGGTAATAAAAATAGTATATTTGTGAATTTAATACCATTAAGATTACCTTCAAACGAAAAAGATCTCAAAATTTAAAAAAATTAAATATTGAAGGAAAAAACATTTTCATATATAATGAGTAAGATGTATTATAAGAACTTCTATAAATCAGTGAAACAGCAAATATTGTACAGCTTAAGAGTCACATGATAAAACTTACAAAAAAGAAATGAATAGAAATGTAAGTATTCAGTAAAAATATGAAATGAAATGTGTTGAAGCAATCATTCTGAGAGACGAATACAAATAAATAAACATTGCCTATGCTACTCAGGGTGCAGAGAGGCAGATGCCTTCTCATATATCCTATAAAAATGCAAAAGTTAACAGATACTGAGGACAGACAATGGGAGAAAACATTAGAAAGAACTTATGCAAGCTTCAATTCACACATCATTTTTGTCATCAATCGATTATTATGACCTATTCTATGAAAGCACTGTATACATTGTCATGAATACATTTCTGTGCATGTGTGTGCTCAGTCTGTGTTCTGGTACATGTAGAAGTCAGAGGTTGACATTAGGCATCTTGTTTGATTACTCTTCACCTTGATTTTGAGAAAAGGCCACTCACTGTTTCTGTGTTCAGATATTCAGCTAGTCTAGCCATCGACCAATAACCAGGGCCTCTCAGTCTGTGCTTCTAAGCATTGAGAGTGTCTGCAGAGCCAGCCATACTTGACTTTTATGAAGCTCATGGGAATCCAAACTTTTCATGTTTACACAGCATGTATTACCCAGCCACCTATTCCTCTAGCTCCACAAAGGTACTTTTAAGGAGGTTATTTGTTATGAATTAGTTGCTGAGTTCGAAATTCAGGATCTCCATTATATATATAAAAGCAAAATGTGCTTCCATGTCATATACCTGGATTTATAGTCCTGGGGAGGCAGAGAAAGGAGGATCCCTGTGCTCACTGGAGAATCAGTTGATCCAATAATGGAGACTTAGGTTCACTGTGAAGAAAGAAAAATATGGTAAAAAATGATGAAGACACACAGATATCATCCTCTGACCACATGCATATTCACAAATGTACCACATACATAAAATGTATTACATGGTGCTAGGAATATTATAGAATGATCACAACAAGCCAATAATGGATTTCATGTGAAAAATATCCATAACGTGATTAAACCACAAAGTTGAAATTAAGCTGCAAGACACTGGCAAATGATGGGGATATATTGAGCTAATTGATGATATTTTTATACATATGTACATGTACAAGGTTATATGCCTACAAAAATAAAAATCATTATCTATACACACACATATAAATGTACATACACACACACACACCACATGGATTTGTTTTAGAATATACAATTTTATTACTTTCTGTTCTTCTAAAGAAAAATAAGCGTATCTACCTAAATTTTTTATGGTATTTTAAAAAATATGTCATTTTAAATGAGCTATGTATAATTAAAGTTCCTGTGGTGAAGAGCTGGTTTGGGTAGCCCTCACTTGAAAGAACACTTAATGAATGGTATACTCTATTCTCTTACTGTATATGAAAGTAGCCCTGCAAAAAAGCCAATGATTATTTCCAAACAAAGAAATCACAGGTGTCTCTTTAGAATAACTTTACATATCGATCAACTGTAAATGGTTGCTTCCACCTTTTTTATCTTTCTTTAAGGATGAACCTTCTATGCACTCAACTTTGTAACATTGATGTTTATAGCATACAAACGATTCAGGATAAATTCTCTAGTGGAAAAAACACTCAGGAAAAGTATACTAACTATTACTGCTCTTATAGTACACAAGTCTAAGGAAAGCTAGTTGCTTATAGATTTCATACACCTAGTAACCAATTGCAACCTACTTCATAGGATAGATTGCAGAAGAGAAAAAGGAATTTGAAAGCATTCTCAGGTACATCAGGAAGATTCCTTACCTGCTGTGTTAGTCAGTGTTCTCTAGAGTCACTGAACTTATGGAATGAATATAAATGAATATATTGGAATGACTTACAGGCTGTAATCCAACTATAGCTAGCTGTGCATGGAATATTCAAGAATCTAGTAGTTTTTCAATCACACAAGGTTAGGTGTCTCATATAGTCTTCTGAGTATTCTGGGATCCTGAATAAGTAGGCTCCAAAGCCAATGATGGAATAGATGTGCAAGCAAGGTGAGGGTAAGCAGACAAAGAAGAATGAGCCTTCCTTCTTCCATGTCCTTACATAGGCTTCCAACAAAAGTGTGGCCCAGATTAAATGTGTGTTCTACCTCAAGATCTTGGTTAAAGACATATATCTTCCTGCCTCAAGATCTGGCTCAAAAGCCTGAGTCTTCCATCCCCAAAATCCCATCAAAGGCATGCTGTCTTCCTCAACATCTCAAAGACAGGTAGCCCCTCATTTATAGATTGTGGTTTATTCCTGATATAGTCAAGTTGGTAACTAACAGTAGGCATTGTACCTGCATCTCTCATTGTCATAAAAAAATGCTCAGCTGAAGAAGGAAGTGTTTACTTTGGCTCACAACGTTTAGGTACAATCCACCATAAGTGGAAGCCATGACTGCAGGATACAAAGGCTGCTGATCATTTTATATGCAATGTCAGTAAGCACAGAGAAATGAATGCTTGTTCTAAGCTTGTTTTCTCCTTTTTATTCCATTAAGAATGGTACTGACCATGTTTATGGTTGAACTTCTGACTCCAGTCAATTCAATCTAGAAATTCCCTCACACACGTGTGAGAGGTTTAGTTTTGCACTGACTCAAGAATAATTCAACTAGATATCATTGTGAACCATCACACTACCTTAATGAAACTTAGAATAATTAATAAACATATCATAAAAACAAATGCACACCAATACTTAAAATTACCTGTATCATTGTCTTATTGGACTTCTGCTGTGGTTTCATCCATAAATATGAAAGTTTTCATAAAAAGTAGTAACAGTAGGCCAGCTTCTGAGGCTCCCCACAAAGAATAGAATTCTTTGTGGTATATGAATTATTATCTTCACTATGATAAACACCTTGAGTTACTTTGGGCAACTCTGCCCTAACAGCTTGACCATTTCTTGGTTCCATTCACCCAAAGACTTCTGAAAAAAATTTAACATTAGTTACAACTCGTCACATCTATCCCTTCCACAGGTCAGTAGTCATGGTACTAATGAGCCTTCCTCTCCCGTGCTTGTCAGTTTTTCTTACTGGCACCTATTATTTCATTTTTCATTTTTTTTTCTGCTTAAGAAAAATATCTCCACATGTGTGCATCAATACAATTTTGTTTATTTCTCTTTTTGTTGTTGTTTGTTGTTGTTGTTAGGTTTTGGAAATAAGACCTCAGTCTTATCCCAAGCTCATCAGGAACACACTTTGCAGGACAGGATAGCCTCAAATTGAACGTATCCTCTTGCCTTATCCTTCTGTGCGTTGCAATTACAGGCATGGCCACTTTGTTCAGCTTCTTCCGATTCTTTAAATATTTGGCATCTAACAGTCCAGGTATTTGAATTCTTATTCACACTTCCCACATTGAAGGTTCCAAGTTATTGAAAGTTTAAAACTGTAAGGAAGTGATGAAATTCAAAGAAAAGATTTCTCCATCTGGAGGTTCATGAATATTATGCCATTCCCTTCGTTACTGTTTTTCTGCAACAACTGAGCTTAAGACTAAGATTATGTATGTGGCTACAGGATCCATCCACTAGCATCTAAGCCAAGAAATGGTCAACATTGCCTTTTTAAGTGCATATTGATTTGTTTAGAGCCAATTTCTGTTCCCTTCAAAGTAACATTTCTTAACATAATTGCCTCACTATGGCCTAAAGGGAGAAAAAGAGTTCTTTTGGTCAGAATATTTTGATTTCTTTTCACTCTCCTCATTCCACTGTGACAATGGCTTTTGAGTGTTAGCTTATAGGCTTCTTAGCTCCACTATCCTCCCTCCTCATTGAATTAGTTGGTTGAATTTGTCCCCTACCCACTGTGGCCCTTGTTTCATGTTGTTAGTTGCATGGTTGTTCTGGCTTTGTGGTATTTAATACTCTGGAGTTCAATTCCAGCTTTGTTTCTGGGCGCCGCATATTCTTCCTGAGATGACTTGCCAACTCAGCATTGCAAGGGAAATAATGCTGCATTTACATTTCTGCTTTGTAGCAAGAGCTAATTTGTCAGATTGCAAAGCTCCAAAGTATCATTTACTGTGACTTCTCTTATAACAGATCCTTTTAATAATTTCAAGAATGTTTCAAAGCAGTAACTCTCTGCTAGCATCCTATTTATATTTATTTGACAATTTTCTAAAAGTTATGAAATACATGATGAAGAGTATATGAAATATATAAAAACAATTCAGAAGAATAAAAACACTAGAGCCGGGGATTCGACTTAATATTAAAGCACTTGATAAATGCGCCATGCCTGGGGCTTGATCCTCAGCACCTCTGAAAATATAAAAGAAAAATACTTCTGTGCATCTTTGGACTCATTATGGTGTTTAATAAAAACTTTGTTTGTATCCCAGAAATGTCCTCTGTCTTTGGGCATTCATTTCCTCATCCAAACCCTTCCCTTCTTCACGTTGCCACTCCACTGATTCTTCACATATAGTTCTCTATATTTCTCTTTATTTCTAGTGTTTGCATCTTAACAATATATTGTTTAGTACTGTGTGGTGTGTATTTATGCAAGCACTGTCTAGCTGTAGTCATTCTTCTTTAATATCACCAATGTGGCTTTTTATTTGTTTGTTTTTCCATTCCATACATTCTGGTCTGATTTACAGATGATAGTAGCAGCTCTTTATCCCTATGACAAAAATCTGTGATAAACATCTTAGAGAATGTAAAATTTATTTTGCCTCATGATTCAGTCCACAGAATGCTGGCTTCCTTGCTTTCTTGGCTGTGCTAAGGTAGAAACACTGTGGCACAAGGACATTGTAGGCAGAAGCTGTTCCCTTCAGGATGTCTGGGAAGCATAATGTGTGATCAGTACAGCCTAAAACGATAGAACCTACCATTTCACAAGTACATTTGTGAGTTATTAGTCACCCTTCAAAAGCGTCAGAAAACTTGGACCAAAGCCTTCAATGCATGTGCCTTGATGTATCATATCATATTCTGTTATTGTTTTATTAAAGGATATTAGGCCTAATTAAGTGTTAGTACTGTCATGTGTCTGTATGTATTACATATACATATATAACTATAAAAATAACATACATTTTTTCAAATTGACCTTTTTATACTGATTTGATCTAGGTAATGAGATATCTTTGAATGGAGTAGCTGAATCATAGGCCTGTCTATCTATCTATCTATCTATCTATCTATCTATCTATCTATCTACCATCTATCTATCTATCTATAGCTAGAGTCTACCTCATAGATTTCGTTTATATTTTTATAGTCCAGTCATTACCCACTCCAGGTTTGCCCACCCACTATTATTCATCCCATTTCTTCTCCTACACCCCACCCCTGTCTTCACAGAAGAATGTCCCCACACCCCTACTATACCCATTGAGGCATTTCCACACCCTCAGGCCTAGAGTCTCTTCAGGGTTATATGCATCTTCTCTCAGTGAGGACAGAGCAGGTAGTCCTCTGCTCTATATGTGTCCAGGCTTCTCGGACAAGCTGGTGTATGCTGCCTGGTTTGTAGCTCAGTGTCTGAGAGATCACATGGGTCTAGGTTAGTTAAAACTGCTGATCTTTTATGGGGTGGCCCTTTTCCTCAGTTTCTTCTAGACTTTCCCTATTTCAACCACAAGGGTCCCCAACTTCAGCCCATTGGTTGGGTGGAAGTATTTGCATCTGTCTCAGTGAGCTACTTGTTGAGCCTCTCGGAGGAAAGTCATGGAAGGCTCCTGTCTATAAGAACACTGTAGTGTGGGGAAAATTACAGGCCGTAGCGGAAGCCCAGTGGGTTTCCACGTTGCGGCTGGTCCCACATGCAGGAGGAATGTCTATGGTTCCAGTGGCTTGGAGGCCTTGGTGGCGGCTGGCCCTAATGACACGAGGAAGTCCTTAGTTCCAGAAAGGTTTATTGTCATGGCAGATGGTGGATGGATCTAGGCATACTCCCATAAAACTCAGGGCAGTCCTGAGTTATATAGGGAGGGAGAAAGGGGGTGGATCTGGGGAGGATTGGGGGAGGATCTGGGGAGGCATTCTTAATTTGCTCTGCCCTCTGGCCTTCATTAGTATGTAAATCCCTAGAGCCTGAGGCCTCTAGTCATGCCCTCCACCTGTGCACTTTGGCAGGGGCTGTAATGGCCAGCCTATTTGGCTTAGTTTTAAGGAGACTAGACTGCTTTTCAAGACCCTAGGTTCTTGGGGCATGCCAAACTCCTGCCGGTTCTCATGCAGAGTCTCGGGGTTCTAGGCAACTGCCCAACCATGACCCAGAATACCCTTATGCAGTCCCACACCGTAGCATCAGTAATAGTGTCAGGCTTTGGAGCCTCCCCTTGAGATGGATCTCAATTTGAGCCAGTCGCTGGACCTCTTTTCCCTCAGATTCTTCTCCATTTTTGTCCCTGCAGTTCCTTTACACAGGAACAATTCTGGGTCAGAGTTTTTAACTGTGGTATAGCAATCACATCCTACCACTTGATGCCTTGTCTTCTACTGGAGATGGACTTAACAAGTTCACTCTACTCACTGTTGTGCCTTTCATCTAACTTCCCTTCCTTTGAGTACTGAGATTCTCTCACATTCTATATCTCTGGTACATTCTAGAGGGACCTCCACCACCCACCAAAGTTGCATAGTTCCCCTCATTCTGCTGACCCTCAGGGCTTCTCTCTAGTTTCCCCTTCCACATACTTGATTATGTTCTCCTTTACTACTCACCATTCTCTCTCCTATCCAGGTCCCTCCGTCTTTCTGCCTCCTGTGATTTCTTTTCCCTCCCAATAGGGACTGAAGCATCCTCACTTGGACCCTTCCATTTGTTAATCTTCTTGAGTTCTGTGGATTTTATCCTAGGTATTCTGTACTGAGTTACCTCACTCAGGATCTTATTTTGTAGTTCCATACATTTGACTGCATAACTCAAGATGTCCTTGTTCTTAGCTGATCAGTATTTCATTGTGTAAATGAACCACATTTTCGGTATCTGTTCTTCTGTCGTGGAAAATCTGGGTTGTTTTGAGCTTCTGGCTATCACAAATAAGGCCGCTATGAACACAGAGGAACAAGTGCCCCTGTGGCATGGTGGGGCATGTTTTGTGTGCATTCCCAAGAGTGGTATTGCTGGGTCTTCAGGTAGATCTATTTCCAATTTTCTGAGGCACCTCCAGATTGATTTTCAGAGTGGTTGTACCAGTTTGCAATCCTACCAGCAATGGAGTATTCCTACTTTTTCACATCCTCACCAACATGTGTTGTCACTTGAGTTTTTGATCTTAGCCATTCTGATTAGTGTAAGGTGGAACCTCAGAGTCATTTTGATTTACATTTCTTTGATCAGATGATAAGATAGTATACATAAACAATCCCCAAAATTCTACCAGATAACTTCTGTAGCTCATAAACAACTTCAGCAAAGTGGCTAGATATAAAATTAACTCAAGTAAATCTGGAGCCTTCCTTTATACAAATGATAAATGGGATGAGAATGAAAATAGGGAAACAACATCCTTCATAATAGTCACAAACAATATAAAATATCTTGGGGTAACTCCAATCAAACAAGTGAAAGATCTGTATGACAAGAACTTCAAGTCCTCAAGAAATAAATCAAAGAAGACTTCAGAAAATGGAGAGATCTTTAATGCTCATGCATTGGTAGTATTACCATAGTAAAAATTGGCAATCCTACCAAAAGCAATCTACAGATTCAATCCAATCACCATTAAAATTCCAACACAATTTTTCAAAGACATGAAAGGGGAAATTCTCAATTTCATATGGGAAAACAAAAATACTCAGGTTGGCGAAAAAAAAAAATTCTTAACAATAAAGAACTTCTAGGAGAGTCACCATCCTGACCTTAATCTGTACTACAAAGCAGTAGTGATTAAAAACTGCATGGTATTGGTTCAGAGACAGGTTGATCAATGGAATATAAATGAAGACCCGGAAATAAAACCACAACTTATGGAGACTTGATCTTTGACAAAGAAGTAAAAAGTATACAATGGAACAAAAAAAAAATCTTCAACAAATGGTGCTGTTTTAACTGGCAGTTGATATTTAGAAAAGTGAAAATAGATCCAGATTTGTCACCTTGCACAAAGCTCATGTCCAAGTGGATCATCACCTTAACATAAAACCAGATACACTGAATCTAAGAGAAGAGAAACTGGGAAAGAACCTCAAACTCACTGGCATAGGAAGGGGGCAAGGGGAGTCTCTAAATAGAACTCCAATGGCTCAGTCTCTAAAATAAAAAATTGATAAATGGGACCTCATGAAACTGCATGTAAGGCAAAGGACATAGTCATAAGGAAAAATTAGCAACTTACAGATTAGGAAAAATTGCCATTAACCCCACATCTGATAGAGGGCTAAATCCAAAATATTTAAAGAACTCAAAGAGACTAATCTCCATAAAAACAAAACAACCTAATGAAAAAAAAATGAGGGTTAGAGCTAAACAGAAAATTCACAACAAAGGGATCTCGAATGGCCAAGAAGCACTTAAAGAAATATTCATAGGCTTTTTTTTAATAGAGAAAAATCTCTTAATTTGATCCAGCTCTGCCTGTGTTTCCAGAGGCCTGCTAACACTTGGACAACCAGTCTAAAAACATGTGGGAAAAGAAGGTATGACCCCAACCCAGGCCACTTACATACCAGTGTCTTCCAGTCACACATAATAGCAGAGAACTGGACTTTGTTTCCTGCATTCCATTTTCTGCCAACAATGTTTCCTGCATTTCTGGAGGCTTGCTAGCAATAGGAATAAATAGGACAGACACTCCAGTCTAATCTACTACCTCCTTTGTCCTTGGGGAGCATGTTGTCCCCTGATCTCAACTGCCTAGCCCACAACTCTTCCTATATTCCCAGAGTCCTGCTTGGAGCAGGGACACCCAGCTCTGCCTGCATTCCCAGAGGCCTCCAGGCACCTGGGAAAACCATATCAATAGCCATCTAGGAAAACCAGGTAGAAATCCACCCCACACCACTTGCCTACCAGATCTACATAGGCACATATAGGGCACAGCAGTAGCAAACTGTGCCCTGACCCCTCCAAAGCATTTCCAGCCCACAATGCTCCCTACATTCCCTAAGACCTGACAGCACCAGAGAGTCCCAGGTTATCCACACACTTCCAATCCCCTGCCTTTCAAGAATACCCAATAGCAGCAAAGTAAATAGATACTCTCTGCTTCATTGCCCAGGTAGCAGCAATCTCTGCCTCCATCCCCAGTGGCCTGCTGGCACCAGGGACAGCCAGATGGCCATATAGGAAAATACAATCAAACAGATGAAGGAAATGAATACACTGTTCAAGTCCTGAAAATAAAAATAATAGAAGCATAAATAAATAAATAAATAAATAAACACCCAGACTCCTGAATGTGGAAAACCTAGGTAAAAGAACAGGAACTACAGAATCAGGCATCACCAACAGAATACAAGAGTGAATCTCATGTCTAGAAATACAATAGAAGAAACTGATATACTGGTCAAAGAAAATGCTAAATATGAAAATTTCATTTCTTTCCAGGTAAAAATGAATCACCCGTGATGGCTGCTGTTAGAAGTTCTAATCCAGAACATAAGAAGCCTTCTCTAACTAAACAGAGAAGGGGGAGATGCCAGAAGCCAGGACCCTCGCCCTTACCCTTACCCCCTACCTTTCCCCACCTGCACAATGTCCTCTGAAGCTTGGCAGCTGCAAGATCCTGATTAGCAACTGCAGATAGACTCAAAGCAGAGTACCATGTCTTCTTAAGAATAGCAGGGAGACCATAACTCAAGCAGTGTACCATATCTTCTGAAGAACTGCAGGTAGATCATAATTCAAGGCAGTGTACCATATAGACCATGACATGTTTCAAGGCACAGGCCAAGAAGATTTTGTACTTTTCCACCACCTGGACCCTCTTACCCCCTCCCCTTGTAAAACACGCTATAAAAAAGCATTTCATGTTCAAAAAAAAAAGAAATTAAAAAAAAAATTACCAAACAATAAAAAAAATTTTTGAAAGGAAAAAAGAAGTTCTAATCCAGATGTGCCAGAAGCCAGGACCCTCGCCCTTACCCTCACCCCCTACCTTTCCCCACCTGCACAATGTGCCCTGAAGCTTGGCAACTGCAGATAGACTCAAAGAAGTGTACCATATCTTCTGAAGAATAGCAGGGAGACCATAACTCAAGCAGTGTACCATATCTTCTGAAGAATAGCAGGTTGCGGTCCTCCTCGCCCCCACGAATAACTAGGACCCGCCGGTCTGGTCAAATGGCGCCCAGACATGGGGCTCGAGGCACAGACCCCCTCCGGATGGACCCTCATTGAGAGGACATGCACACGACATCAAGATTGAGTGAGACAGAGATCGTCGCCCACGACCTGTCATCCTCAGAACCAGGTTGATTCTGCCATCAAGAAGATGGTTGAAGTTCATTACCATCAGCTGAAAATTGAAGAGGATCCAGAAGTGACTCCGCAGGAGACTGACACAGCTGCCAGCTCCCCTGCCTCCCCCTACAGTCGATCCCTAGACTTCCACGCCCTCCAGAAGGGTTCCTGGTATGCCTGGCTTTGCCCTCATTTCTCTCGCTAGAGAGCTTGGCCTCTTGATCACCCCAACAATAATTGGCTTTTTCCTAAACCAAGGCCACCCTTGATATGGCCGCTAACATTGGGGAGCCTTCCTTTATGACAATATTACACCCCAAACTGACAAATGGTTGGTAACTTGAACATTTACAAGGGACTAGGATGGCTGTGAGTTAGCCCAATGACGGGATTATTGTAGGTTCACTTCCCAGTGGCCCACCCAATGCAGCCGAAAAGGAGTGCATGGTGCTGGGAGTGGGTGCAGCCTACATGGCCTAAGACAGGGCTCTCACCCTCCTTTCACCCACCTCGGGGTCCCTAGACGTTCCCCATCGTCGACAGCCTAAAGCCTTCGACCATCGATGTGACTCATCTCACATCAATGTTTTGGGGTTGTGAACTTGTCTAAGACCCCCCATAATTAGACATCCAAATTCAAAATTCACATAGTTGGGATTGATCATAAGATGCCTTCTCTAACTAAATAGAGAAAGGGGAGATGCCAGAAGCCAGAACCCTCACCCTTACTCTCACGCCCTACCTTTCCCCACCTGCACAATGTCCTCTGAAGCTTGGCAACTGCAAGATCCTGCTTGGCAACTGCAGATAGACTCAAAGCAGTGTACCATATCTTCTGAAGAATAGCAGGGAGACCATAACTCAAGCAGTGTACCATTTATCTTCTGAAGAATAGCAGGTAGATCATAATTCAAGGCAGTGTACCGTATAGACCATGACATGTTTCAAGGCACAGGCCAAGAAGATTCTGTACTTTTCCACCACCTGGCCTCTCTTACCCCCTCCCCTTGTAAAACATGCTATAAAAAAGCATTTCATGTTCAAAAAAAATTAAAGAAAAAAAAAAGAAAGAAAAAAAGAAAGAAAACATCCCGAAAATCTGGAAGACAGTGAAAGATCAAATATTAGAATAATAGGAATAGAGTAAGGAGAATATTCTCACATTCAGGGCCCAGAAAATATTTTCAACAAAATCATAGAAGGAAATTTTCCCAACCTGAAGAACCAGATGCCTATAAATACACAAGAATCTTACAGAACACCAAAAAGATTAGACCAGAAAATAATTCACTTACCACATTATAAACAAAATACTAAATGTACAGAACAAAGAATATAAAAAGCTGCAGGGGAAAAGGGCTAAGTAACAAAAGAATACCTATCAGAATTATACGCAATTTCTCAACAGAGATGTTCAAAGTCAGAAGTGCCTGGGAAGACATCTTGCCCCAGCAAACCTTTCAATCACCATAGATGCAGAAAACAAGATATTCCAAGATGAAATCAAATTTAAATAATATTTATCCGCAAATCAAACTCTACAGAAGATATTAGAAGAAAATCTTCAACCCATGGAAGTTAACTACACCTAAGAAAACAAAAGAAATTACCCCACATCATCAAAATCAAAAGAAGGTAAACACATACACATACACACACACACACACACACACACACACACACACACACACACAAACACTCTCTCTCTTTCTCTCTCTCTCTCTTTCTCCCTCTTTTACACACACACACACACACACACACACACACACACACACACAGAGAGAGAGAGAGAAACAAACATACTACTACTACCAACATGAAAATCACAAGAATTAGTAATCCTTGATGATTAATATCTTTCAACATCAATGGACAAAATGCTCCAACAAAACAACATAAGCTAACAGAATGGAAGCAAAAAGAGGATCCATCATTTTGTTGCATAATAGAAACACACTTCATCAACAAAGACAGGCTTTACTCAGAGTAAAGGACTGAACAAAGGTTTCTCAAGCAAATGGACCCACAAAGCAAGCTGAACTAATCATTCTAATATTTACTTAGATATTTAGCAAAAAATAGTCAAAATAGATGATAAATTACACTTTACACCCATACAAAGAAAACTCATCAAAAAGATGTCTCAAATTTGAAGATCTATTCCCCAAATGTAAGGACATCTGCATTTATAAAAGAAATATTGCTAAAGATTAAATGGAACATTGACCCCTACACGTTAAGAGTTGGAGACTTCAACACCTGACTCTCACCAATGGACAGGTCATCCATATCAAAAATAAACAAAGAAATAATAAAACTAAGAGATGTTATGAAATAAATGGACCTAACAGATAACTGCAGAGATTTCTCCCAAACACAAAAGAATATGGCTACTTTTCAGCTCCTTGAAGTACCTTCTTCAAAATTACATACACATGGAAACAAAGCAAGCCTCAACAGATACAATAAAAATGAATTAACCCCTTGTATCTTATCAGACAACCATATATGAATGCTGGAATTCAACAAAAACAAAAGCAATAGAAAGCCTAAAAACTCACAGAAGCTGAACAACACTTACTGAGTGAATACTGGGTCAGAGAAGAAACAAAGAAAGAAATTAAAGACTTTCCAGAATTCAATAAAAATGAAAGTACAACATATACAAGGACACAGCACAGAAGTGTTAACAGGGCAGTTCATAGCACTAAGAGCCTCCATAAGGAAACTAAAGAGATTTTATATAAGCAACTTAACAGCACACATTAAATCTCTATAATAAAAAGAGGAAAATACATCTTGGAAGAGTAGATGGCAGGAAGTAATCAAACTCAATGCTGAAATTAATACATTATAAACAAAGAGAACAATACAAAGAATCAATGAAACCAAGAGCTGGTTCTTTGATACAATCAGTAAGACTAATTTCTGTAATGAATATTGATGCAAAAATACTCAAAGAAATTCTTGCAAAGTGAATCCAATAACATATAAAACATCCTTCCCCATGATCAAGTAGGCCTCATCCCAGGGATGCAGGGATGCCTCAACTTACAAAAATCCATCAGTATAATCTACCTTATAAACTAACTGAAACAATACAAACCTCATGATTATACCATTAGATGCTGAAAAAGACATTGGCAAAATCCAACACCTCTTAATGATAAAAGTCTTACGAGAGACCAGGTATATAAGGCTCATACGTATATACAACATGGTACTCAGCAGGCCTACAGCCAATAGTAAATTAAATGGAGAAAAACTGAAAGCAATCTTACTAAAATCAAGAACAAGACAAGGTTGCCCACTCTCTTACCTTTTCAGTAGAGAACTTGAATTTCTAGCTAGAACAATAAGACAACAAAAGGAGATCAAGTAGAAACAAATTAGAAAGAAAAAAGTAAAAACATTGCTATTCACAGATGAGATGATAAGTGACCCCAAAAATCTACCAGCGAACTTTGACAGCTGATAAACATTTTTAGCAAAGTAGCTGGATATAAAACTAGCTCAAAAAATTTTGAGCTAAAAATGCCTCCCTTTATGCAAATGATAAATAGGCTGAGAAAGAAGTTAAAAAAACAAAACACTCCACAATAACCACAAATAATATAAAATGACTTGGTGTAGCTCTTTACCAAGCAAGTGAAACACCTGTATGAGAAGAACTTCAAGTCTCTGAAGAAAGAAATTGAAGATGACGTTAGAAGATGGAAAGATCTCCCATGCTCATGGGTTAGTATGATTAATATAATAAAAAATGACCATCTTACCAAAAACAATCTACAGATTCAATGAAATTTTCATCAGAATCCCAACACAATTCTTTACAGACCTTGAAAGAACAATATTCAATTTCATATAGAAAAACAATGGAACCCAGTATAGCTAAAACAATCCTGTACAATAAAAGAACTTCTGGATATAAAACCAACCCTGATTTCAAACTGTATTACATATCAATAGTAATTTTAAAACCACATGGTATTAGCATAAAAAATGGATATGTTGACCAATATAATAGAACTGAAGACTCAGAAATAAAACCATATGTAGGGTTATGGGGATCCCATGTCTTCTCCACCACATCTAACCTTTTCCTATAAAGACTCATAGAAACTGAACTCCTCACAAGCAAGCATGCTTATGATGGAATTAGTTTTTTTAAATACATTTGTAACAGTTGTAGAGCTTGTTCTTCATGTGAGACCTCTAAAGAAGGAGCAGTGACTGTCTCTGACTCTGTAGTCACCTGCCTCTGGAATCCCTTACTCCTAACTGGGCTGCCTTGTCTAGGTAGAAGATCTACCTAGTTCTACCTTAACTTGATAGGCCAAGTGAGTTGATATCCATGAGTGTCCTTCTTTCTTTGAGGAGAAAGAGAGAGGAGGGGAGAGGAAGGATCTTGGAGGAAAGGAGGGAGAGCAAACTTCAATGGCGATGTAAATAAGTTAATTAATTTAAAAATTATCTTTAATACAGTTTAGCTTATTGTATATTATAATCATGTTTAGGGAGATTTCCATTATTAAATAATGAATTAAAGCTCCAATTCCAGTAGAGAATATTAAAGCCTGCATTTAATTACTGGCTTGAATTCTCTTACTAACAATTGTGCTGAAAATGTGACATCATTGGTTATTTTTTTCCCTTTTAAAACTATTTGTCTCCTGATTCGGTGACATCTTCTCACTCTTGGTCCATAGGGCCTCATTTCCTAACTGAGACACCATGTTTTCATGTGTCAATTAAAACATGTTTTTGTCTCATGTCATACTTACACTTCTGCTCTCTTCCCTGGAATATTTCAGAAACCTTTTCACTGTTTCTCATTTACTGTTTCTCATATAAGCCATTTTTAGGGCATATTGGTCTCAAATCTCTGTTTTCATAGTCTGTCTGGCTGAATATTTTTTTTCTTCTACACATTCCCATCTATATTTTCCCATTTCCTCAGACACTATCATCCTTTTAAATTCTCTTCACCTTATGTGAAAGTTATTAATTGTTCTTGACAGAATTTAACTCGGAAGGTATCATCACAGCTATAAAAATAGTTCTAAAAAGAAGCTTGCTGTTGTTTTAATGACACCAAATGATTACTATTTTTTCCTCCCTATCATGTCTGAAAAATTAACAAGAACAAGATGTTAATTTAGTCATAGAAAATTGCACAACAGAGTGTGGTTTCCTGCTCAAATAGTAAAATGGATAAGTCAATGCTCCTTCATAAATGAAGCAGACAACCATTTCCAGTCATCAGTACAACTGAACAATCTGGCCTCCCCAATGGCCATTAAGGCTTTTCTAAGTACTCGACAGATGAGGGAACTGGAAGACTATTTGGTGGGAGGCAGGCAAACTCTGGAATTAAGAAAAGTAGGCCTTTTTTAAAAAAATCAAACTCATAAATTAGAAAACTCTATTAATAGAAATAAGCATCGGACTTCCTCAACTAACTAAAAATAAAGCTACCATTGGACCCAGCTACACTATTCCTGTGATCTAATTTAACTGACCATAGTAATACATGTACCTTTTTGTGAGACTATTTATAATGATATAATGAAGCAAGATGTGGAAGCAGCATACACGCTCATCCGCAGACAAGTGGACAAAGGAAATGTGGTACATGGAGACAGTGAAATGCATTCAGTCGCAAAGAAAAATGAAATTATATCATTTTCAGGAAAATAAATAAACAGGAAACAATTGTGTTAAGCAAGATAAGCCATACTGAGAAAGATAAATATTGATAAATGATTATCACTTTTCCTTCAACTTTGACCTACTTGTCTAATTCAAAGAATATATATGTAAATATATAAATTTGTAGCATGAGAGAAGAAAGGCTAACAGTGTGGAAGGAAAAAGAATCTAAAGTGAGGAGAGAAACAAGAGGAGCAATAGGGGGTAAGAATTACAATATGGTTTTCTGTCATAGGATAAATGTACAGTTAAGTGTACATATATTCAACAGAAAAGAAGGACTATTTAGAGAAAGCAAGAAGTCTGTTAGGAGTGGAGAGGAGGGAAATCAGAAGAGCAGAGGAAGAACATCACCAAAGAGCATGTTGTTCATGGTAATAAAACTTGATTTAAAATATAAAAACTATAAAGCACAAGGAAAACAATGTAATTAAAATAATATTGAGTGGTAAGCAATAAGATGTGAGTGGTACATAGAGAAGAGGTTTTACTTTAGAGAAAAATAGATAAAAAGAAAATGACTTACTGAAAGTCTGTATAGATTGTTTTTGTTATTACTGTTCTGATAGTTATTTTCTGCTCTCTTCAACAAGACATAGGATTCACTTTCTTCTCATCATATTATCTGGGCCCGATGTACCTCTATCTAGTTGAATGACTTGCAAGTTACTGCAAACATTATCTTACTGTGTTTTAATTCTTTTGTATATTTTAACTTTTCTTCTTGGAGTATCCTCAAGTCTATAAATTATTCAAAAGTTATACATTCTTAAAGATTCAGCTTGAGTTTTAAATTTTTCAGAAAATACGATTTCCTCTATTCCAATCGACTACTTTGCCTCTTTAAAGTCATTTCTTATCTTTTTCAACAACATATTTTGTTATGATAATCCATATATGTGTTGTTTCTCCCATTAAGTTATAAACTGTTCAACTTAGCTTCCTGCAGACAACATCACAGGTTCCTACTGAACATCCCAGACATTCAGGATATTTCATACATAATCTTACCTTCTTTTCAATTTTGACCTACTTGTCTACTCCAAGTTATGTTTTCTCCCTGGACTTGGCAGCAGGTTTGACTTCTTAGCTTTGATCCCTTGCAGTTTATAAAGACATTAGTTCATCCTTAACCTATCTTGGCCTTAATCAACTCATACTGATCATTGATGTCCTCCAGGGCTCTCTCTCAAGGCCTCTCTGCACTTACCCAGCACTCTACATATGAGATATGAAACTCCCCTTTGCCTTCTCTGTTTCTCCTCATATAGAGCTTTTATCTTTGAAATCTATATAAAATATAAAAATTGAAAACTCTCTCTCATTTCTGGGTTAAGGAAAGAAAAGGGCATATGTCTTTCAGCAAATATTTATCAAATGCTACAGTCAATATTTTTTACAGTTTTTTCAAGTATGCACAGCAGCCTAGCAATGGAAAAACCAAATGCTGGCAGCAATGATCAACATAATGATTGAAGAAAAAGATCTATAATTAATCTGTAAAAACTCACTTGCTTCATGAGTTCCTGTGTATATAATATTACAGGTCTGATGGTATAGTAATGTTAGTGGGTGTGATCAGGGCCAATATTGGCGTTCCTTTTTGTTTATTCTCTACTAGGTAGAGGTATCAGTAGTTTTTCCAGAATATGTGCAATGCAAGTTAATACTTGTTTCTTGCACATATCTATGCTGATTTGTAACAAAATCTTTAGTCCAACTTATTTTTCTTTAAATCCTGATGCTTCTATTCATCTATAGCCTCTCAATTCTTTACAATGAAAAATTTCTTTGTTGTAATGCAGAGTGTCTCAACTGACAGTTTTTAGTGGAAGAATTCACATATTATTCAGAATCTTTGGAAGGAGAGTCTATGAAGAGCAAAACCAACAGATGATCAAGTGAATGATCCAAGATGGAAGAAAATGAATACCATTGCAACAATTTGTAATTTCCATGGTAACTTTAAAGATAATTTATTGTGAGCAATAACCATTGAGTTCTTCTTAGGATTACCATCTGTGAATTTACTTAGGCCTTAGAGTCAAATGACTGGTATAGTCTGAGGAGCTTTAGATGAATAAGTTACATAAAGTTTCAGCATGATGTGTTTGTTTTAGTAATGTTCTTTGGCATTTTAAGTATGTGTGCAAGTTTCTGAAAATTTTTTGTTATGATTTTTACATGTAAATTTATAATTTTAATGATTAAAAAAATGTCAAAAACATGCTGAATTAGTATTATATTCAACAAATGGTGTTAAAAAACCTGAATGTCCACAAGCATAAGAATGGAATAAGAACTGTATCTATTACTTTGCACAACAAAATCTTCCACAGATGAAAAAACTTTCAAGATATGAATTTGTACTAGTCAATAATTCACATGCTTTAGTACATGTACTACTCAGTGTCCAGTCTGTTATACTCCTTAGTTTTATTCTCCTATTGAAAATGAACATTTCATTATATATATATATATATATATATATATATATATATATATATATATATATTTTTATTGGTTTCCTCCTCTATTCTTGCCAGCCCCTCCCCACCATACCTCCTATTTTTATCAATCCCTTTTTCTATCTATATCTTGTTAGAAAACAAACAGGGATCTAATGGATAATAATAAAATATATGTAACAAGTTAAAACAAATACATTAGAATAAGACAAAACTTACAACAAAAGGAAAAGAGCCCAATAAAGGCAACCAGAAAGATATATAGATGCAGAGACCAATTTGTCCTCACTCTCAGTATTCCTATGAAAACATATATCTATAGCAAGGCATTATGGTGCTTGCCTTTAACCCTAACACTTAGAATACACTCAGAAGGATCTCTTTAGTGTGAGGCCAGCCTGTCTACAGAGCTAGTTTCAGGACAGTTAGAACCTTGTCTCAAAAAAACCCCCAAAAAGATAGAAAGATGGAAAGGAAGAGAGGAAAGAAAAAAAGGAAGGAAGGAAGGAAGGAAGGAAGGAAGGAAGGAAGGAAGGAAGGAAGGAAGGAAGGAAAGAGAGAGAGAAAGAAAGAAAACACATACGAATCCAGAAGCCATATTATGCAATATTCAGAAAGACCCATAAGGCACTTTTAAATTTTTAAAATTTATGAAAACTATGAGAGAAAAATAATGACATACTTATGAGACAAGGAATGTCCAGTTGTGGCATTAAATTTACTTTCTATTGGCCATCTAGTTCTGGGCATGCAGCATACCTTAAGAGTAGTTTGTTTTAGAGACCTTGGAAAAAACCTAATTTTCATTTGCAAGTGAATATCAATTGGAGATTGCTTCTGAACAAGGGGAGGAGGTGTGTGTCCACTTCTATCAGCTCTAGGATCCCATCTGGTGCAAACCTACACAGACCCTGTGCCTGATGCCTCAGTTTCTATATGTTTGTATGTGCAGTGGCCATGCTGAGTTTAGAAGCTTCTAAGATTCCTTAGTGTCCTCCATTCCCTCTGGTTCTTCCATTCTTTCTGCTTCCACTTCTGCAGAGTTCCCTGAGCACTGAGGAGAGGGATTTACTGGAGACATCCCATCATTAGGGATGAATATAAAGAGTCTCTCAGTCTCTTCACATTGTCTGGCTGTTAGTCTCTGGATTTGTTCCTATTTGCTCATGGAGAAAACTTCCCTAATGATGGCTGAGCAAGAACTACTGTCTGAGTTGTTACTGACTGTGTTTTTCCTTTGGTGTGTAGGCATATGGTTTTGGAATGACTGTAATTTCAGGTGTTGTTGGGTCTATGTTCAATTCCATGTTTCCTGCTGTCTTCTTTGGATTTCAGTAGAATGAGGTAGCCCTTTGTTGCTTGGTAGGGAATGCTCTGGGATCCTGCCAGGTTTGGCCATTGGGAGTTCTGGGTAAAATGTATTTCTAAGCATTTGAATCTGATACTCAAGAATAGTGAAGGGCTAGAAGGAGTAGGTTACTGGGGAATCCATAGGGAAGGAGAAAAGCAGGGCGTTCCTCCAGGGTCTGCTTATTCCTCTGGGAATGGGAACAGAGAATAAGGAAAAGGCACAGCATGTAGTCTGCTACAGATGACTTTGAAAGCCTAGATTTAGACGGGAAGGAGAATGAACATTTTGTGGTTTACCTACCTGATTCACTAGCCTTCACAAGCCTTCTCTGACAGGCTTGATTGGGATTGCATTGGGGTGCCTGCTGGAGTTGGGGGATGGGACAAGATGTGTCTGGAGAAAATGAGGTTAGAGGAGAAGATCTGCTGGTGATCCAGAAGAGTAGACCAGGAGGGGAGGACACAGTAGGTGGTCTACTACAAAGCTGGGGTGAGAGAGTGGGGTGAATTGGGAGGAAAGGAGGGAGCAGTTAGCCTATCTGGTTTTTCTGGCCCATGTGTCTGGTCATTTCTCAGGGAATTGTCAACCCTTTTCTTTTTTTTTCTTTGCTTTTCTTTTTTCTTCTCTTCTCTTCTCTTCTCTTCTCTTCTCTTCTCTTCTCTTCTC
>NW_021604591.1:9818666-9824444 GCF_004785775.1 Grammomys surdaster
TCTTCTCTTCTCTTCTCTTCTCTTCTCTTCTCTTCTCTTCTCTTCTCTTCTCTTTTCTTCTCTTCTCTCTTTTCTTTTATTTTTTTATTCGATATTTTATTTACATTTCAGATGTCAACTATTTTCCCCAACCCCCCCAGAAGCCCCCTATCCCATTGCCCCTTTCCCTGCTCCTATGAGAATATGTCCCCACCCACCCACCTCCCTGCCCTTGAATTCCCCCACACTGGGACATCCATCCATCTTGAGACCAAGGATCTCCTCTCCTACCTATGTCCCCTACATATACAGCTGGAGCCCTGGGTTCCTCCCAATGTGCTCCCAGTCTGGAGGTTTAGATCCTTGGAACTTTGGTTGGTCCTCAAATAATGTAATCGTCCTCCTCAATAACCCTATAGTACTGATTAAGGAACTTTTCTCTTTCTAAGACTTAATTGCTGTCACCTCCACTTCATAACCTTACTGCTGTCACCTCCACTGAGGAAAATCTCTTGTTTTATTTATAAACACATTCTTCCCAATACCCCTGGCATTGAAAAACAGAAAAAAAATATCTAAATGACGTGACTGTGTAACCCTGACTTGCCTTAAAAATTTTTAAACAGACCATCCTGACTTTGAAATCACAGATATTTGCCTGCCTGTGCCCTGTTTAATGCTTGGTTTAAGGCAAGAAATGTCATGCCTGGCTATTGTAAATTATTTATATATATTATTATTCTTTTTTGTTGTTGTTGTTTTTCGAGACAGGGTTTCTCTGTATAGCCCTGGCTGTCCTGGAACTCACTCTGTAGACCAGGCTGGCCTCGAACTCAGAAATCCACCTACCTCTGCCTTCCAAGTGCTGGGATTAAAGACATGCACCACCACTGCCTGCTATTATAAATTATTTATATATATTATTAAGAAGAAATGTCATGCTTGGCTATTGTAAATTATTTATATATATTATTATTCTTGTGTCATTTTTTTCTGGTGGCAAAGTGAAGATGGAGCCTCTAGAAGCTGCCTTATTGTATGTTGAAAGGATCATACAAAAGCAGAGCACAATATGTCCATTTTCCAAGCAATTATGTATTTTTCTCTGTATTTTTCTTCCAAATTTTTAGGGGGAAATATAAATGTTATTTATATATGTTGACCATAAATTTATCTTTCATTGTCTATTCTAGTCATCTGTTAAAAGAGAGATATGTAGATGACCATATTTAAAAGAGAATATCTTATTAAAATATCCTATTGAAATCATATTCTTATATCATTAAACCATCATAGCATCATTCTCATATTATTAATAATAAAATTAGTGAAATACTTCTTTTTTTTCTGGATATCTCTTCAACCCTGCTTTTTACTCTGTAGCCAATTCCGAATGAAATTCTTTGTTACCAAGTGAACTGTAATGAAAGAAGGGTCATGACTTTCTCAAGCTAGGCAGCCCTGTGGAAAAAGCATTTCAGAAGTCTTCTGGGTCTTCTCAGGAATTCTGATTACAATTATGAGGTTATAACTTTCAAAAAGAAACCAGGATCTCATCTTTCACAAAAAATTTCTGACAATGTTATGCATTCAGTTGCAGTTGTAAGTCATTAACCCTTGGAATGACTCAGTGACCTTGGCTTTCAAGAGAATTAGCCCTGCAGTTACATGGAACAAAAAATTATTCCAGCGATGTCATTGACTTTTCAAAGACTTGCCTTCTAACCGGAGGCCAAATTTTAAGTTTAAAAGTTTGCTGATACTCTGTTGTCTAAAACCACTTAGAAACTATCATTTGTTATACATTAAATATTTCAATTTTCTTTAACTTAGTGCAATTGGAGTTTCTACCTTATCCACTACACTGGTAATTACAACAGAGGTAGTGAAAAGGTAGATCAGACATGTCAACACTTGAAGGTCATGTATGATTTCTCACATAGTACCTCAGATGTATTACTTTTTTGACCTATTGTTCAAAACCAACAAAGGACTAAAGTGGTTTGCCTTCAATGATCATACAGGATTTACTGACCCTTTTTTTTTTTTGTATTATTATCTCCACTCAATTCCACATTGACTTCCCAGTTCAGCTTGTCATTGGAGAATTTCCCCAATGAGTGGACAGATTTGTTTTCCATTTTACTCTTTCCCTTAAATTTCAAAGGAAAATAATAGGAAGATATTCCTCCCTTCCAATTTTTTGATATTTTATAGATCCTTAGAATGTTGTATTCTATAATGTAAAGCTGGGAGCATAGAGATTTGATAGACAAAATTCTTGCATTCACATTGGAACTAAAACATCATTTACGGAATGGTGAAAATAAACAGGTCAGATTAACTGTAAAGACAGACACCTTGTGTCTTAGTTAACCTTTCTGTTGCTGTGGAGAGAAACCAAGAGCATTCTTATAAAAGAAAATATTTATTTGGGACTAGTTGACAGTTCAGAGGTCCATTATTGTCATGACAGGAAACATGGCAGTATGCAGGCAAACATGGTTCTGTTAGAAGGAGCTAATATTTCTACATCTCGATCCACAGAAAGCATGGAGAGACTGCTACACTAGCTATACTCTCAAAGTTTGCATCCACAGTGACACACTACTTCCAATAAGGCCACATCTACTCCAACAAGGCCATACCTCCTTAACACTAATATTACCACTGCCTATGGACTAAACAAACATTGAAACATGAGTCTCTGGGTGCCATTACTATTTAAACCATCATACCTTGCATGACAATCATAGGAAATGTATGATAAAAATGTTCCAGGGCAATGATGAATGCAGATTTCTACCTAGTACTCTACCACCTGTACTACCTGGAGATAAGAATATCTCCATTATTCTATACATTTAATTTTTAGTATAAATATCCGTTCTCTTTGCTATGATTTTTATGTAGTGCCAAAAGTGTCCTCTGACTTTTAATTTTGTTCTATCCTTTTCTGACCTTGTTATTACTTTGACACTTGTGGAGGTTTGGTCTTCTGCTTGTAAGGCAATGTAAGTACTGGTCCCTAAAGCCTGGTTGTCTCCAAAGATGAGAGAATCTGAAATTTGTGTACACAAATGATTCTATGTAACATTGCCCCCAAAATATCCCCTATTGGTTAAATGTGCTGACAGCTAATAGTTGTCCAGAAGAGACATAGGCAGAGTTTATGGTTCTCAGGCTTGGGATTAGAAGAGAATCACGGAAGAGGAAGGTGGGGAGAGGAGGAAGCCTCAATGGGGTAGGTGAATCATGAAAGCATAGACATGAGGGCTAGCCAATTGAAGTTAAGAGCTTCCTAGATGGAACATGGCAAATTATAACTTGGGGTTATTGATGGGGAAATAAATTCTAACAGCATAAAGTGTAGATATCTGCCCAGCTCTAGTGATAATTAAAGCTTATAAATATAAAGGTTGTGTATCTTTTATCTGGGAAATAAATAATCAAAGGTAGAATAGAAGCCCCAGATTGAGATTAAACATCAACCACAAGAGAATGCCTTTCTGATCTTCTATCCTGTACTATCTCTTTCTTCTTCATTATTTTATGGTTTCACTATACAAAGAGTACAAGTTTTTATTTTTATTGTTGTTGGAGTAGTTGAAATTTCAATATATCAATCTTTTTTTCCTTTGTAGAGCTGTTTCATCTTCATGATGAAAGTAGATGTCTCATCAATCTAGTATCAGCTTAAGAGTTCTTTTCAAAGATGCCCAATTGTCTCCATCTTGTCATATTATCCAGTTTTATTTTCTTTGTACTTTGATCTCTGTGAAGGATGATACTTATAGCTCATTAATTTTGTTTTCATTCATATAGTATAAGTTTCATATGAACAAGAAACGTGTCTTTTCAGTCAGCATCACCGTTACTGCAAAATTGTCTGACCAAAAATAATTAGCCATAGCTGGCAATATAGTTCAAGACAATTGGCAAATACAGTGACTCAAGTTTAAGCCTGAGAACCTCCATAATGTACAGAGAATCAACTTCCACAAGCTGTCCTTTGGGCTTCACATGTGCACTGTGCCATGTGTAAATGTGTAAGCACACCAACACATACACACACACACACACACACACACACACACACATTCTTTGAGTCGTAATCATTCAGGCTCCTAAATACAATAAGGATGTATAAGGAATTGAATGCTTATGTTGAGTCTCCAGAGCCCTCTTTTGTAATGTGGTCAGAAGTTTAACATTACTATAAGGATGATAAAACCTGAGTCAATGTTGGGTGATGCAATGTTCTTTTTACAGCAGATTCATCTATAATCAGAAAGCACAGCTGGTCCTTCTCTAACTTCTGTTCCTATTCTTTGATAGAAATGGAAGGTTTTCTTCTGATTACCATCTTTTGCTAGGGTAGAATTCCAGGTAGAAAAGAAAACAAGAGGCCAGAACACAGATAATGCTCAAAGTCTCCAAATGTGGATAGACAATTAAATAAGAGAGGCTACATGGGCCAAAGGATCTAAGGAGTAATTACTGTGTCTCCATCTGATTTTGGAGCCCCAGGAAACATGGTTTCTGATTATTTCAGTATCTCACGATTGTGTGCTACGTAAATGAATTAACTGGAGGTGTGATAAAAGACGTGTGTGTAACATATGTGTATGGATGTGTTAAGAGATCTGGGGAGCCAGGGAAATGGAGCTAGCAGTTTCAACTGCTCTGAGATAATTTTCTCAAAGAGAGTTGTGAGTCAGCAGGTGTACTTGGCACCTCTTTGACATTTGTGCTGGCAAACTACTAGTGAGAGGTGCTTAAAGAGAAATCATCAGCTGCTTTCATAAGCAAGAACAAAGCACCTAGCGTTTATTTAAAAAATGTGGCTGGCTAATTTTATCTCTCAGAAGTAAAGACTTGAAGATAAAACTTCACTTTAATTTTTTCAGAATCAGGAAAGAGTTGACTCACATCAGAATTTTGGACGAGTGAGAATGGGGTATATTTTTAAACTATTATTTATGTGTATGTGCATGTATGTGTGAGAGATCATGTGCCCATGCATGCATATATCTATGTAGGCAAGAGGAAAGTATCAGATCCCTGGGAATTGGTGATAAAGACATTTCTGAATACCTTATGTGAGTTCTGACAACTGAAATTTGGTCCTCTGCAAGAGCAGGGAGTGTTCTTAACTTTGGAACCCACTGTGCAGTGCCTATGATGTGTTAGAAGGTTAGTTGCTCCAAACTTAGTACAAACCGTATCTGCAAGGTGTTTCTATGCTTACAAGGAAAGACTCTAATACTTCACCAATTGGTGTACAAAAGGATACAAACACTTGGAGTACTTTTTAGAAGTTATCAAATTGAAAGTATATCATTTCTTTGACCAAGACTACATTGGAAATTTGATCTATGGATTATGGTAATGCAAATTGGACTATTTGTATTTATAAAGAACTGAAAATCAACCTAAAAGTCAATAATTAGGAATCTTGAGCATCTTGCTTAGGCATCACAAGAGAAGCTTCCTCCTATAGCATATGGAAACAAATACTGAGACCCATAGCCAGACATTAGGCATAGAAGGAGAGAACTTAGAATTCTCAAACCTAAAAAGGATGTCGCCCATCAAAGCCCTCCCCTAGTAGCTGAAGGAACTGTAGAAAAGGAGGCAGTAAAAGTACTAGAGCCAGAGTGGGTAGATGACACCAAGAAAATGAAACCTTTTAAATCAACAGGTTCCACAAACATATAGACTCACAGATGCTGGGGCAGCATGCACAGGGGCTGCATGTGTTTGTGTTATATGGGATCCTAGAGCTGAGAGAAGTGG
>NW_021604591.1:9824544-9855915 GCF_004785775.1 Grammomys surdaster
CAGATATTCACACACACACATTTACCCTATAGATCTTTTGTGTGCATATTATGGCTTCTAGTTTATTGTTTTTACAGGATTCCTGAGTGTGTGATTGAATGAGTCTCTGCATCTGTATATTTCCTGTGCCTTTTCTTAGGATCTTATCCTCTTGTGTCTTTGTCTTGTCCTATTTCAAGGTATAACTTTGGTGCTTTCTTATTATATTTTATCTTATTACTATCACTTAGAAGTCTGTATATTTCTAATGGGAGACAGAAAGTCGGTGAGGATGAATGGAAGGATAGGTGGAACAGAACTAATTGTAGAGGGAGGAGAACTCTTTTCCTCCCAGCACTCTGGAGGTAGATCTATATGGGTTTGAGACAAGTCTGGTTTTAGCTGTTAGTTCCATACAAGAAAAGACTATGTAGTGAAACTTTGTCTAAAAAATAACAAAATTTGCATAATGTATATATTTGTAAAATAATACTATGCAGCCATTGGTCTTAGACACAAATGTGTGTGTACTGATATGAGAAAATGTTGGAGGTCTTCGGTGTGAGAAATATATTCTGCAATTATCTAAGCATAGGATAATAAATTTATTACTCAAACATGGACAGAAGTTTTAGTCATAAAAACAACTACAGTGTATGAAATTCTTGAAAATAATTAACAGCAGATCAAAATAAATCAACAGTTTTTCTAAAAGTAGAGGAAAACAAAGTGGCCCCTGGAAGAAAGTGCTAGGTTTCTCTAGAGAAGTCACACTTGACAGATTGTTTAAGGCTCAAGTTTAAATTGCTGTCACCTGCTTACTCCCTAGCACTACTTTTAATGACATGGGTCTCCAGTGGCATTTTTACTGGTCTCTTGATGAGTATGAATTACCGGAAAAATATATTTACCATTTCGGTGAAAACTCATCAAGTTCCCTTTAGTTACCCTAAGAGAAAAGTATAAATGGAATTTTACTTTTACCAACTAACTGTACAATCTTGAACATAATCGGTGGCTATGAACTCCAAGACTTCCTTCTGTGGTGCTTTTGTGCCTTTGCATTCATCACCAACTTGGAGTCCTAGGAATGATTGAGCTCATTGGATCCAAAAGCTAACTTTAATTGCTGATCCTCAAGGATGTGAGGAGAGGAATCAATTTCTTCACTACTATTCTATTCTCAGGCTGGTCTACCAGGGAGGGGCAGGCAAAACTTGTACACAAAAACCATTTATATAGGTTTGTCAGTGTGCTGCCTGCAGCTCAGGTAGTTCGCCATGACACCAATCACTCTTCCTTAACTGTGAGAAGCAAACCTTCTTGTTGCTAGGAGTATTGCCTTCTTTGGTTGTTTTAAGCTTATAAGTCCTTTATTATAAAGTAGGTCCTATAAAGGTATGCAGGTTTAGGTTCCAGTGTGTTTCACTGCACAAAATACTGTCCTTCCATAATTACTAATGTGTTGGAAGAGCTTCTCAGATGTCCGCATGTCTCATTTGCCTTATTTCCGTACACAGTCTACCCAGTTCTTGGGAGTTCAGCGTGATTATCTCTTCATACCATTGAGGTGATATTCTGATACTCCTCTTGTCAAATAAGAATTAAAAAAAAATAACAAATTAACATTTTGCCACCGGTTTCCCTTCATAACACACAGTGCTGCATAAATAAAGGAAAGAAGTATAAATCTTATACATGCATATATATATATATATATATATATGTAAATATATGCATGTGTTTTTGCATAGCAAGTTTCAAGTTGGATCACAAGAAGCAGTTTACAGTAAGATTGTGAGAAGGTGGGATTGCAGTTTGGAGCATGGCTCCTTTCCATTCTTAGCTTGTCTTCTGTTTTGGTCTTTAAAGCATTATGTTATATAATTTTATTGTCATAATTGAAAATAGTTTTCATTTAATTGAAGATAGGACTACAATAAGGGAGAGTTCTCTTTGCAGAAGTTCTTACTTATATACAGGGCTAAGAAATCAGCCTGTTCAGAGTTACCAGGAGGTCCCATGGATATGATTTGTGCCCAAACCCATCACAATATGTCTTGAATTCTTTAAGGTATGTTTAGTTTTCTAAAGTACATGTAAAGCCTGAAGACACAGCCTCGCTCTAGCATGAGGTTCATTATTACTGCATTTTTTTCACATGTGCCAGCAAATCTAGGGAACTTGGATGTGTACACTGAGCATATTCATTTGTCATGAAGATCATGACTGTATCTGACAATGTGAAAATTCATTTAATAAACACCGCTATCACTGCTATCAGCTGAAGCAAAGCATAATCCTCCAGAATTTGCTGGGACTCAAAGTATTCAGAGAAGATTAAAGAAATTGGTCAGAAACACTTTGAAAAAACAAAACAAAACATAAAAACAAAGTGAATTAAATCGCTGTCTTTGGATTTGATATAGGTTTATCATTGCAACCATGCCTCTGTGTAGAAACAGGCCAATCACGCTAAAACAAAATGAAATTTGACTGTAATGTGGGTGTATGCATGAATCATCTCTGTTCTTTCATGTAGGGCTGAATGATCCTAAAGTCCATGTGTGGAATTAAACATCCAGCTTTAGTTTTCAGGTGCGATGCTGTGATCTCCCTGCAGGAGCACTGCAAGCTGGGATGCTGCTGAGGATAACCAGCTGAGTCTTTTTCTGTACTCAGGCACCTGTGAGAGGCTAGCAGAGGAGAGCCTACTGCTTTTGATGCATAAATCAGGAAAGTGCAAGAAATTTGCATCACCAGAAACTTTCCAACCTGCAGTCAGAACTTCTCTTATCATTAAATTGATCCACTGATACTTGTTTTGATTAAAGCACCAGCTAACTCATACGAGCATCTGCACTCGGCAATCTAGCTCCAACAAGCATAATGAATGCTATCTTTTAATTTTTTATGAAAAGGCTTCATAATATATAATTAAGATGTTTTTTACATGTTCTACTGATGAACCATCTGCAGGTATGACATTTAGCATCTGTACTTAAAAGTAGCCACCTGTTAAAGTCTGGCAATCCTAACGGAATCACTTTGGATAAATGGAACTAAGGATCATTTGGGTTCAGGGCTCTTCGTGAATCTATCATCTTCTTGACTTTTTTTTTTTGGTACAGACAATCTCTTCATGATCATAAAGTCACGTTTATTATCTGAAGGAGCTTCTTTTTAAGTAGATGTCAATTAACTCGGAGACCCAACAAAGTGGAGATAATTAGAAACTATGGCATGCTCAGCCCTAAGTGGGACATCTATACTACACCACTTCCTTCCACAGCTCAAGGATCACCGAGGGAGAGGGATTGGAAAGAGTAGGAGTCAGTGGTAGAGGACCAATTGAAGAAAACAGTGTTTCTGGAAACAATAGGGAAGTTACACATATGAAATCACAGAGATTGCAACACCATGCATAAGGCCAGACAAAATCTCAGTATAGAAATGGGTGAGTGTCACAAAGTCCCATCCCTGTCTGAGAAACTGCTTGTAACTGATAGCTGTTGCAAGGTGTTAATTTTCTTTCAGGGAAAGGCCCATAGTAGATTTGCCAGGTTCCAGTTGATGACTATACACATAAGAGTGTGTTAGTAGCACAAGTTGCACTTGATGAATATGGAAAAAAAAACCCACAAACTGTGTAAGTCAGTAATAGATGGATCTGGGAAGAGTTTGACAGAGAGGTGAAATGAAAAAAAAAGGTACTTTATGCAATTCTCAAAGGAATAATTAAAAAGTTAAAGAAAATTTTAATCAACTGCATTTGTTTTCAAACCAATACTTTTTAATTTCATTCATTTAATTTACATTTTAAAATGTTTAATATAATTCAATTACATGATAACTAAATCAATAAATTCTTAATAAAAATATCGAAAAGCAAAGATTTTAGGGACCTCAAGTTCACTCCTCTGCTTCTTTTCCTTGTTTACCAACATCAAACAACATCTTCATCCAAATACTTATACCTTTTAAGATATGTTTATGGCAGCAACATCAAAACGATCTCTTCAAAGCGTAAAATAAACATGACATGGTGATTGTGTCTGATCAGTACGGGGATGGAAAGTTTACATGAAAGGCAAATCAGCTAATTTTAGAGAATTTTTCAGAGCGAAGTTAGAAGATAGCTGAGTTGTGGGGATAGCATGGTTTTTTCATGGATTAAAGTATGATACTAGAATGTATAAATTTGCTACCTATGGACAGGGAAGTTGTGTATGATATTTTGCCCTAACCTTAGCTTAGCCCCACTGCACAGAGAGAACAGGGAAAGAACTCACATAGTTCCAACTCTACACATCACAGGATCTAACTATGTCTTCACATTCTATACCAACAGTTTATCATGGATAATAACATCAGGAATGTATTCCTAGTGATACCTTTTTTTGATATCAACAAACACACTAGACCAGCATATGATTCTTTATAATATTTCAAGTAAATTATAAGCTAATAATCAAAATAAATACATCTCACGTGTAACTCTTAGGGTGTACATGAGATTAAATCCCTTAGCTTATATGCTAATTCCCTGCATGAGGTCTTTTGTATTTCACAGGACTTTGTCATCTGTTATTTGAATTTCGCTATGGCACACTGATCATTTCCCCCATCTGGAACAGTGAACTATTTTGTTGATATTTAATATTAATATTTTATATGTTAGGGTCATACAACTAGGCAGAAACTTCCAGAAATTCAAGGATACATGTTTATATACACATGTTGAAACATCCTTCTCTCGAACAAGATTGTAAAGCAAGTGGGAAGTTAATGACAGGGGAGAAAGATGCTTTGAGAGAATACTAGTTAAAGAATCTAGCTGATGATGTTCTAAGAAACCTGTAAATGGCACTTGTTTTGGTGAGATAAACTCCTTGTAACAGGCCCCTGGAAACATAGAGCAGCTGACAAGGGACTGGCATGGTTTTCATCTCCCAAACACTCTGAGGCAAATGCTTGTTGAATAAAACAATGGTGCCTTTACTTGAGTTGTTCAAATCTTTTTCCTAGGATTCTTATGTAGAATTTCAGGTATATGATCCATGCCTAATATGCTTATACATGTGTCTATATAATTCTTCACTGCATGTATTCAGTGATGTGTTATTGTTTAAGTGATTTTTCCCACCAGTATTGACTACACAACACAGTATGTGACCTTTATCTGGATACAAAATAAATGCAATAATTTTTAAATAACTTGTCAAATTATTCATTTTGTTAAAAGATGAAATATTGAATAGTTGGACTTTTTCTACTTTGTGTAGAGAAGCTAGATAATAGCTTAAGTCGAAAATAAGTATTAGATGTTGAAATACTCTGACCAAGTACACAAAATATATCTAATTAAAGTCAAAATCATTTACATGTCTGACTATATAATTATAGCTAACATAGTAGGTTATCACTGCCACTTACAATTATATACGTTTATAAATTAATGTTTTATATGTTTTCTCATATATTTAGTTTTGTGAGAATTTCATACAATGTGTTTTGATCATATTCATCCCTCCTCTAACTCCTTCCAGATAAACTGCTTCTTCTGTATTAATCCAACATTATTTCCTCTTTTGTAAAACATATCAAGTCCAATTTATGCATCTTATGTATTCATTGATGTTATATATGTTTCATATATGTACATACATCTTACATAGATGTTCATGTATACCACTGTCATATAGTCATAGATATCTGTTATGTTTGACAAAGTACACTGCATATGGCTGCTTCAATTTTTGTACACAGTTTATGTGTTCTATTTATTTAATTGTAACTATAAATGCACAAATTTGCATATGATGGCTAGGGTAAAGACATTAACATCCCTACTAAGAATTGGTCATGATAGGAGTGTTTATAAAACCAGAGTTGAAGTACCCAGAACCCTTGTCAGATTGATCATAATATCCTAGAATTCCTGAAGAAGGGTCCAGCGAATATTCCACACATACTCATTTACTGATTTTAAGTGTCTCTACTTGTTAGGAGCCGCGTCCGCCATCGCAAGATGGCGCCGGTTTCCTGCTTCCTGGTTCTTCTTGTGAGCCTTGCTTGAATGTGCGCCTGCGCAAGGCGCGAAAATCAGTATGCTAATTTGGCGACATCATAAGAGCCAATGAGTGTGCAGCACATCTCCTAAAGCGCTATATAAGCCACAAGCTTTTGGGGCTTGGGGTCCCTCGCCTCACTACCATCTAAGAGAGCTGTAACACTAAAAGAGCTGTAATAAAAATGCTGCCAGAAGAATCCTGAAGCGTGGCGTTCTCCTTTTCGGCGAGGCGGCGCCCCGCAACTGGTGCCGAAACCCGGGAGACGAAGCCGAACGTCTGGAAGTTTTATCCAGTTTCGAGGGACCCTGTTAGCTCAACAGAGGATTCAGAACTGGCCGCGCGAGAGGTCTAGACGCTTTTCTGCAAGGTATGGTGGATCCTGTCTATTTTGCTATTGCTATCCCCGTTTGGGCCGTGGTAGTTCTTGTGCTCTGCTTCTGTCTTAACTGCCATACACAAGGGAAGGAGTGTACTTGCCCTCCGTGTATTCAGGAGCTGTAAGTCACAGGTAGATAACTGTGCAAGTTCGTTCCCTCTAAGCAGTATGGGTAACCACAAAATGAAGCCGCTTCTCTCAGCAATGCAGGAGTTGTTGCGTGAGCGTGGTTTAAAGGTTCCCGAGAAAGTGTTGTGTAATTTTCTGCGAGATGTGGATAGAGTAGCTCCCTGGTTTGTATCCACGGGGTCCTTGTCAAAGGGCTCCTGGGGCAAGCTCGGCGGAGATTTGATTAATGAAAGGGAGAAGGGAAAGTTAAGACCAGGCACATGGCCGCTGTACAAAATGGTTAGAGCCTGTATAGAGGATGCAAAATGCCAAGATAAGGTAAGAGAGGGACAAAAAGCTTTGGCAGAACACCAGGATAGCCTATCAGAAGCAGAAAAGGAAAAGAGCGCTAAGAATAGAATGAAGAAAAAAGAAGAAATTAAAAAAGAAGTAGCTACAAAAGTGGAACAGAAAGGGCCTAAGAAAAAGTTGTACCCAGTGTTAACTGAGTTTCAGAATTTAAGAATTAATGACTCCGCCTCTGAGGAGACGTCCTTGGGGGACGAAGAAGATACAGAGGATACCGACACCTCATCCTCTGATAGTGTGTTAGATCTTGAGGAACAGGCAGAGTTAGATAAAGAAGCAGCTCGTTATGAGTCTGAAAGATACAGGCTGGATTCGCCTTATGCACCAGGGTATGCCCCATCTGCCCCACCATTGGAGGAAGTAGTTAGAGTTAAAAAGAAAAAACCAAAAGAGAGACAGGAAAGACTGCTGTCCAATTCTCTTATTACAGCTAAGGAGAGAAAAAAGATAAGAGTAGCCTTTCCCGTAAGAGAAGATGCTAACCAAACCAGGCAACATTCACAGCTAGATTTAAAACAATTAAAAGCGCTAGCCGAATCAGTACAGACTTATGGAATCAATGCCTCTTTTACTCAGGCATTAATAGAAAGACTTGTGGTCAGTGCCATGACACCAGATGACTGGTATAATACTGTTAAGGCTTGCCTGACTATGGGACAGTATCTAGATTGGAAATCTATTTTTCAAGAACTCTGTGCTTCACAGGCAAGACAAAATTTAGCTCAGGGGCATCCACAATGGAACTTTGATATGCTTACAGGACAGGGACAGTGGGCTATCAATCAAACGGCCTACCCTGTAGAAGTATATGAGCAAATTAATAAGGCAGCTGTAAAAGCATGGAAAAGCCTACCTAACAAAGGACAGGTTTCAGGAAACTTGACAAAAATTATCCAAGGGAACACTGAGCCATTCTCAGACTATGTGGCTAGGATGATGGAGGCGGCAGAAAGGATTTTTGGAGATCCTGAGACGGCCATGCCTCTCATAGAACAACTAATTTTTGAACAGTGTACTAGAGAGTGCAGAAATGCTATTACACCTTGGAAAGGAAAAGGACTAAATGCATGGATGAAGGCTTGTAGAGAAATAGGAGGACCTCTATCTAATGCTGGATTGGTAGCTGCTGTTTTAGCGGCTCAGAGGACCTCTAATGTTAAATGTTTCAGGTGTGGAAAGCTGGGACACATACAAAGACAATGTAGAGCACCTGGCACTACTAATAACAATCGTCCAAAGGTGCCTGGAATGTGTCCTAGGTGTAATGTGCTATTGTATCGATAGTGTTGCAAAGATTTTCAGAGCCTATAAACATAATTTCAGATTCACATTATGTTGTAGGAGCTGTTAAACAATAAGAAGTGGCTGATTTTATCCACCCTAAAAACATGGTTGCTGAGATATTTAAAGATATTCAACACCATATTCGCAATAGGTGTCACCCATTTTTTATTCAACACATGAGAGCACATTCATTGCTTCCTGGGCCTATGTCTCAGGCTAATGCTATTGCTGATAAAGCCACTAAAAACCTATATTGGGTAAGCTCGCCATTAGAAGGCGCAGTTGAATTCCATAAACTCTATCATGTACCAGCTAATACCCTAAGATTAAAGTTTCATTTAACTCGTGCAGAAGCACGAGATATTGTTCTGAAATGTACCTCCTGTGCAGAATTCAGACCCTCTCCATCTATAGGGGTTAATCCCAGAGGTCTGCAACCTCTTCATATCTGGCAAATGGATGTTACACATTGCAATGCCTTTGGAAAACAAAAATTTATTCATGTATCTGTGGATACATGCTCTGGCATCATTCATGCCACCCCCCTTGCCGGAGAAAAAGTGTCACATGTTATTACTCACTGTCTTGAAGCCTGGGCTGCTTGGGGCAAGCCCCTTCAGCTGAAGACTGATAATGCACCAGCTTATACATCTAAAACTTTTCAACAGTTTTGTCTGAGGCTTGGTGTCCGTCATATAACTGGCTTGCCATATAATCCTCAGGCACAAGGGATTGTGGAATGTGCCAATGGCACTTTGAAAACTTATTTACAAAAACAAAAGGGAGGAATAGGCCCCAACATGGGACCTAAGACATCTATCTCCCTAGCCCTATTTACCTTAAATTTTTTAAATCTGGATTCTGATGGACAATCTGCTGCTGACAGACATGTGGCTCCAAGTCCTCAAAAAGAATATGTTAAATGGAAAGATATCTTAACTAACCAATGGAAGGGCCCGGATCCAGTTTTAGTGAGATCCCGGGGAGCTATCTGTGTTTTCCCACAGGATCAAGAAAATCCAATCTGGATACCAAGCAGACTGACCAGAACTGTGAAAGAGGACTCACCAACCCCTGAAGAAAATGCTAAAGATCCTGCTGATGATCTGCCTGCTTGAGAGAGCGATAAGTATACCATTGTGGGCTGTGGTAAGATCATGGCCAGTTCCCATCCCAGTACATTCCCACTCTAAAGTACTGCCAATGTTTACATCATCGAGCTGTCAGCTGGAGGCACCATGTGCCATACCTTTAAACAAAGAGACTGTCAAGTATAATGCATCAAAATTTAGATTAAATGATACCTTGTGTTTCACCATAACAAACAGGGCAGAGACCCCATGCGTTGTACTTCGCAATGCTACATTGGGACACTGGATTGATCCACTTGGAGATTCCCAAATAGGCACTGGTGTCCTGCTCGAGGTACTCAATAACATAGTGGCAGGACAATCTGAGGCCAGTGGAAATACATCTAATAAAAAACAGTCCCCTGTGAATATCACTACATTATTGCTAAAAAGTAAGGTAACCATACTTGAACGATCATATTGGCAAACCAATAATGCCACTAATGTCAGAGTGTGGCCATGGTGCCCTCCAGATCAGTCATTTCCACCAGTGTTTACGCACTGCCAATCTAAAAGGATGCCTAAGGTAGAAGTATCTCGAGGCTTCACCTTATCGCCACCTCTAAAAAGGATGGCTATGACAGGAAATAAAACAGGGAAGGTAAACGAATGGCCATTTTATCAATGGGTGTTGACAAATTTAGCGGGGGGTGCTACCAGTTTATCAGCCTTTGCAACTCTAGGTGAGTCACAACATGACATTTGGAATGTATCAGCAACCAGAACTAATACTACACCAGTGATATTGAATGATATTAAATATAATAACTTGTTGGCAAATTATTCAGCCAAAAGGGCAGCAGTTTGTGTTTCGGCTCCCTTCTTTTTTATTTTAGCAGAATTTAAAAATAAAAGCAGCATATTAGATTGTGCAAATGTCACCTGCCATTTGACAGAATGCTGGAATGGGTCCGCATCTTTAGTACTGCTGGTGTGGGTTCAGACCTTTGTCCCTATACCGGTGGATGCCGATCCCGATAAATTTCCAATAATCTCCTTAATTAGAGAAAAGAGAGATTTTGGCATCACGGTGGCCATTGTGACGGCCGTTGCAATGTCGGCTGCTGCAGCGGTGGCTGCAGGTATTGCCCTAGCCAATCAAGTTCAAGCAGCAGAAACAATAAATAATATAGTGAATGCCTCGGCAGATGCTATGGTAAAACAGCATAAAATGAATAGCCATTTGATTTCTGGGATATTGCTTGCTAATCAGCGAATAGATCTATTACAAAGCAAAATGGAAGAAATTGCTGATATTCTTCAAGTAAGCTGTGTAAGTCATACTAAACACATGTGTATCACACCCTTGAAATATAACAATGAGTCTTTTACAGAAAGTACTAAATTATCTAATTTTTTACAAGGAAATTGGTCACAACAGGCTGAGGAGCTACAAGAAGAACTCGTGCTCACGATTGCTGTTTTGAATGGGACCAGAATAAACCCGATTGATGTTGAAGACTTCACTTCCTGGCTCACGTCCGCCTTCTCCCTTTTTAAGGAGTGGGTGGGGGTGGGAATGTTTGGCTGTATGATCTTTGGAGGAGTGCTGATCACACTCTGGTTGCTCTGCAAATTTAAAAAACAACATCACTCAAGCACTGCTTGCCTTAGAGCAGGGAACATCCCCTCAAGCTTGGTTGAATATGCTTAAACAATGAGACACTATCATTCAATGGGATACCCTGAGGGCTCGTGTTCCCATTGCACCAGGAATCCTGAGTGGTAGTCCTCCACACTTCCCAGGGCTCGGGTTCCCATTGCATGGGAGATAAGTGTGGAGGGTCTCACAACTGTTTAACTGCCTTGAACGCCTTACTGCTAGAACAGTGGGCTTGATCGGCGAAATAACAGTTGGAAAATTGTTGCAGCAATTTAATAAAAAAGGGGCAGATGTTAGGAGCCGCGTCCGCCATTGGAACATGGCGCCGGTTTCCTGCTTCCTGGTTCTTCTTGCGAGCCTTGCTTGAATGTGCGCCTGCGCAAGGCGCGAAAATCAGTATGCTAATTTGGCGACATCATAAGAGCCAATGAGTGTGCAGCATATCTCCTAAAGCGCTATATAAGCCACAAGCTTTTGGGGCTTGGGGTCCCTCGCCTCACTACCATCTAAGAGAGCTGTAACACTAAAAGAGCTGTAATAAAAATGCTGCCAGAAGAATCCTGAAGCGTGGCGTTCTCCTTTTCGGCGAGGCGGCGCCCCGCATCTACTTGTAGCTGCATCTATGGTTCAAGTTTATTACTGTCAAAGACAGTATAACAACACTAAGGAAATGAGACAGATGGGGACAGAAAATTTGTAGAGATTTGATTTCTTCTCCCCACAGTGACAAGGCATGTCAAGAACTTTCCTTCCCCTAATAGTCCAAAGATCTTTCTCACATCTGGGAGAATCAGGTAACCAATCAGGCCTGGCCTATAAACTTTAATGTCCACCCTCCAGAAACCAACTTCCTCTAGAAAGGTCATCTTACCAAGATCCCACAATGTCCAACATAGTACCACCAGGTGGAAACCAAGCATTCAAACATATCAGCTTATGAAAAAAATCACACATTACATTCCTAACAGCATAAAAGATTTTTCGGATGATTTTTATGTAGATACTTTTGCCTACCACACAGAAAAAGATCAGAGTCCCCCAAAGCGAGTAGGCATTAACACAAACTACCTTGTTTACTGTAATCTGTATACCTCAAAAGATTGATTTATCAGTTAAGTCATGGTTGTACCACTAAGCTTAGAGGTGATAGCAATGGTGTTTTTTGAAACTTCATGCTTATTTTGTTGTTTTATACAATTCACCCTCTTGGCTATTTGGTAAAGTATTCTGATTTCAAGCAGGATTCCATGTAGTAATATGATATTAACTCGTAGTATAGACCTCTGTTTTGCTATTTGTGCCATAGATTTGGTCAAAAGAAACAAATCCAATTGCCTACAATGAACCATTAGAAATGTAGGTGTATCTTTATTGTTTCTGTATTAATTGCTGAATCTGACTTTTAGCACCAATTTAGGCAGACTCCAACTTTGTTCAGTAAGTTGAATCTGACCTGAGACATACAAAAGGGAAATGGCATCATGATTTGGTTCAGAAATGTACTCCTAGAGGTTTTGCATTATAAGATCAGACAAAAGGAGTGTTCATACACAGAGTTCACACATTAGTCATGCAATAGAGATTGACAGAAACCGTATGTAGCTCTCTACCCATAGAGCTTCCTAGTCTCATGGACCCTTGTCAGTATGATTACTTAAGTTTCAAACATTTCTCTATGTCTAGGACACCCCTTCGACTCTATGGTAAGTAAGGATGACAGCTGGAGAATTCAGCCTGGTACTCTGTACAAGCTGTAGATTTGGCCAGACACTATTACTTCATGGTCATGGATCCCAGGCACAGAAACTTGACTGTCAGGCTAAGTTCAATCTACCTATGGAGAAAAGAAGTCTGTAGTTATTGCATTTCAGTCTTAGGTAGCCCTACTTTTTCTACACAAATTCATAGTCATACCCATTCTCCTTCATTAAAGACCGTGTATTAGATTTTTTTAAAAAAATATTGCTTCTGTTGGACTACCTCAAACTAACTGGCTTATATGATATCATTTACTGTCTGATAGCACTTAAAGTCCGAAGTCTGAAATCAATTTCAGTGGTGTAAAATGAAGATAATTCTGGGTTGCATTGCAACCTGAAGGCTCTGGAGTGGAACTCATTTCCTGGATGTTTGTAGCTTCCCAGAGATAATCCATAGCACTATCCAGATCCTTCCTTATATTTTCCAACACAGAAACATTGTATTTCCCTGACTCTTCCCCTGCCATAGCTTCTTGCTCCCTGTCTGGAGCTTCATTTTCCAAGCAAAATGACATAATTTATCTTAAATTGGTTCTGGGGATGATGGGACATTTTCTACTATTTAAATTAAAACTTTTTTCACATTATCTTTTCTGATAAATGTTGCCAAATGTCTATGTACTTCATATACAGTACAAAGGACAAAGAAACAATTTAGCTCAAGCCCAGCTTGGTGAATTGGTGAGTTTTTGGGCTTCTGTACAGTAATGTGAGTATAGGCTTACTTACAGGAATGTGACAGACCAAAACCAACTGTATCACTGAAAAGTCCTGTTCCATCCACCATGTGTGGTTACCTTAAGGAAACTATTCTGGAGTCCTGTCTTCAATTAATTTACCACATCCTCTGTTGTCTAGAAGCTCCATATAATACATGTAGGGTGTATGAAATCCTGGGTTTTATGATCTTATGATCTTCCTTCTTTCTCCTTTAGTTGCTGCATTTTAATAAGCCCATTACCATCACAGTAGCTTAGCAATCAATGAGTTATTCTTTCATTGCTATGACTACCAAGTCACACATTTCATAGTGTACAACAAAAGCCCATGCTGTGTGGTATTAATAGGATGGTTATAAATAGCTAATACAGCATGGCCTCAGTGGCCACCTTCCACACCTTTGGTGCAATGGTTCTTCCTGTCTTTTCAGCTTCAAGTCCCTAGGAGATATTTTTACATGGTCCTCGACATTTTCATCATTGATGCAGTTCTACTAATTATTCTGCCTCTTTCAAAAGGAAAATTGATTCTTCCAGTTGCCATGTGCTCATCTCACCAGGTTTTCTAAGATGTAAAGATGATTCTGAATTTACAGTAGATAGACATTTCTGCTCACGCTGAATTGTTCTGACACATGGGATAGGCCCTGATCGTGAAGTTACCACTAGAAAATGCCTGTAACAGGAGTGTATGAAGGGAAAAAAATGTAATTCACATTTAAGGCAGGGAAAAATTGATAGGATTTTGGTTCACTCATTGTGAGTCAAACACTTGTATGTGCAGAATTCACATCTCATAATTTTCTACTTTTGTCAGTTATGACTGTAGTATAGGCAGTGCCCTGTTTTGTAGTGTTTTGAAAGGTATTTGAAAGATTTATCATACACACACCAAACTAGGTATAAATACTAAAGATCTGTGTTTTCAAAAGTCCCCCAGATATATGAGCTATGCACTCCTGGATGAGAGAAAATCAATTAGATCCTAAGAGGAACAAAGACTGCACAGGCCTGACGGAATACAGCTCATTGCTCATGGAAGATTAAAACCACATCATTGCCGGTCTACTGCTGGGATTCTGTCAGAAACACAAAATTTGGTGCACACTGAATAAGTGGGATCTGTGTAGCTATTACCAAATGATGCATAACACTGTAGACATTTTTTTTTCTGGATCTTTTTTTAATTATTATTTTAACAAAATTCCTAACAAAATCAACTTAAGGAAGGAAGAGTTTGCTCTTGATAAGTTTAGGGAACAGTGCATAATAGTTGAGAGTATTTTGGAGAAGAGAGCATCTTGAAATTGTAGTGGCAGGGACTTGAGAAAATTGGTCATTGTGTCTTCTTCCAAGATAGACTTTTAGTATCTATGGGTACATGACTTAATCTCTCTTAGTCACTATCTTTCTCCCTCTTCCGTTTTTATTCTCTTCCTCTTCCCCTTTGCCTCTCTACGTACTTTTCTTTCTGATTCTCTGTTATTTCTCGTGATAACATGTACTAATAGCATCATCAACACTCATATCTATCCCAAATAATCTATTCTATACTGAAGCACTGGTATGATGAGTCAATTAGCCAAGATATGAGGGATCCTCAGACACTAGGCATGCATGTGCTACATAGACATACAAGTAGGCAAACACACACAAACACTTGAAATAAAAATAAATAAATCCTTAAAAGAAATCAGGACAAACTGGAAAAATCTGGAAAGATGATCCATTGGTTACAAGAACTAACTGCTCTTATTAAGGGCCTGGGTTTAGTTCCTGTAGATACCTGTCACATATGAACAAAGAGACATATTTTTAAAATAAAAATAAATCTTAAAGAATGAATCTAAATCCAGGAATCTAGAAAAATTACAATGATTTATATTATCTACTTACCACTTAAAAGCAGAGTTTACAACAATGTAATATTGGAAATGTAATGAAAAAACCAAAAATTTTCAGGAAATTATCCTAATAATGGCTGCTGTCAACCAATTAATAGTTATAATGGACATTATAACATTACATGGCCTAGACAAGTAGGCCTCTTCACAACTCCTGATGTCCAAAATAAAATCCATACAACTTGTTCAATCTTCTTGGTGGAAAATAATTCAGTAACATAGTCCTGTGTCCTCTAACATTTGCTATTCTGAACTATAACCAGATATATGCTACCTGTACTTATAGCTACTGACTCCAAGACTCTTTTTTAAAAATAATTTGTTTATATTTTTACTTTGTGTGTATTAATATTTTATTGCATGTACATCTGTGAGAGGATGCCAGATCTCTTTGAACTGGAGGTACAGGCAGATATGAGTTACCCAAAATAGGTGGTGGGAACAAAACATGGGTCCTCTGGAAGAGCAGCAAGTGCTTTGAATTCATAATCCACCTCTCTAGCCTTCAAGTGCTCATTATTTAAAACAGTTAAACACTGTGTCAGGTTAATAGAATTAAAATAGATGATTTTTTTAACTTTTGTCAAATTAGGAATCATCAGCCAGAGAACAAATCCTGTCAGAAATTCATCCTGTCAAGTTCATATTCTCAAACCGCCTATGCTATGAGAATGCATGATTTTCATAACACACAGTGAATATTGACTCCCCACAGTATTACTTGGCCTGTGACGTGTTACACATGTAGTATCTTGAAGACTGGCCCTTTACCAATGTAATCTCTTTAAATGAAAGGGTATGTTAGCTCTGTGTTGTTTATTTTTCAGGGGTTTTATTTAGTAGAGGCAGTTTTATTTAGTAGACTCAATTGCTTTATTTAGTAGAGGCAAAAAAAAGGGAAATATTGTCATTAGCTACAATTATCAAATTTTTCTCTAGTTGAGTTTAAGAATATAAAAGGGTAGGTTTTGAGATAATAGAACAAAAACAAATAATTTAAAATACAACAAAAACAAATAATTTACATTTAAAAGCATATCACAAAAATATCAAAAACATAATAAAGAATATCAATATTCATATTGATAAACATGGAAACATAAAAGCAATGTGATAATGCTCACATCTGCCCATGGAGATATAAATTCTGTCCCTAGTGCAAACAACTAAATTAGTGTTTACAGCTGTCAGTGGGGGAATAGAACATGTCATTATAAAATCTATCATGTGTAAAATGATATAATATTATTATGTAATAGTAGATTGTGACATGCTATTACTCAAAAATATAAGAAAGAGGATAGCTATTACATTAAAATACATAGATAATAAGTCAACAATAGTTATAATCAAATCAGAACACATTACTGGCTAGGTATTTTGACACACCTATAATCGTGTTACATACCGGCCTCTGGGTACTCCTGTGAGGGATTATAGAGATGATATTTCACCTTTGAGAATATCTGTTTGGGATTGTCTTGAATAAATATATACTGTGAATGGGACCATTTCCTGATTTCCTGGATGGGGCTGATCCCTTGCTGTATAAAATGGAAACAGCAAGCTGAGCAAATGTGCATGCACTCATGCTCTCTTCTGGCAGTACCCATAATCTGACTAGCTGCCTATAGATCCTGTAGCTGTGAGTTCTTCACCATTATGAACTATAACATTTTGAGTTGTCATATTATTTTGTCATTGTGACAGGAAAAGAAACGTAGATTACCATCAGAAATAAACAAACTCAAAATATTTACTCAATGATCAAGAGAGATGAAAATTTTAAAAAGAATTAAAGAACATATAAAAACATTAAAACAATAATGTGAATACATGGAACCACAAACAAAAACATCTTACACACGTGACTGACAACTGTGTAAACTATCCTCACAGTACTCTCCATATAAAAAATAGACTCACACATTGCATAACATGTAAAATATAACTTTATTCTATCTTTAATATATTAATTCCAAGTAAGATATAAAAGTAGATTAAATATAAAAGAATGAAAAACTATATCCTGTGGAAAATCTTAAAAATAAAGAGGAAAGTATGTGATGTTCAGTGTGGAACAGCACATGGCTACAAATGCCTAACTCTGAGCACAGTCTCAGCATCAGAGAGGTGGGGAGCATGACAGCTACGTAATATTAGACAAATCTTAGAACAGGGACATCACTTAATTAAAAGGGTCAAGTCAAGAAGAGGACATAATATGTCTGACATCTCTCTTATACAAGAAAAAGCTTAGAGATACATGCAACAAAACAAGCAAAATTAAAAGTAGAAAAGTAGAGGTACAGAAGCCTCCAAATATGGCTCCTGTTTAAAACAAATGACTCCTAGTACCTAAGAGAAATGGAGACAGGATAATCCAGAGATATTGAAACAGAGACGGGAGAATCTAGAGAGATATACAAAAACAGAGCAAAGTCATTAAGTTACTGATTTGATCCACAATGGTAAAGCTTTCCCCCTCCCACCCAACAGTAGAACTGATTGCTTTTAATCTACCAATAATAGCTCAGCTCACAGGTAGAATTGTCACTATTGTAGACAAATCACACACAGTATGTCCTTTTACATTTACAGCTTCATAAAGTTGGGTCAAACAGATTTCTTAACTGTAAACGTTTTCTAAGTGTGTAACAACCAAAATTAATTTAAATTAAGTGGATAAAGAATCTGAGGTAGTTTTGGCAAGGTTCCCCGATGTTGTACCTCACAATTCACTGTATCCTTGACTGCAGAGCATGCACACACTGCACAGTGTGACATCACATCACACAAGTCAACAGACGCTACCCAAAACACCTGGACTCAGATTCAAATTTGGGATTGAAATTTTTTTTATCTTACTTCATCCTAGTATGGAGCTCTGCTTTCATCTTTAATAAATGGTAAATTTTGTATATATTAAAATATTGTTTTAAAAATATTTTATTATATAACCATTTCATATACTTCTAGGCCTGTGGTCATATACATTTTCCCTGGTCAAAATGGGTCACAAGTAGAAAGCTTTGTTACATCTCTCACAGAAGGTTATATTAGTCCTTACAAATCATAAGGAATTCTGAAAAATCAGAAACTACCTAACAATGTGAAAACATACTCCCTAATCCATGGGGAAAATAAACAATCACAAGAATTGCACTTTGTTTTTTAATTGCATGAAAAAATATGTGGTGCAACTATAGCATTTATAAAGAAATATTCATTACTCTAAGAGTTAATGGTAGGAAAAAAAGATATCTCAAAAGAGAATCTCTAAGCTCGTACCATAGAAAGCTAGAGGAATACATACTTTACTACTAAAAATTGGAATAAAACAAAGACGCAAACACATGAATAAAATGAAGTAGAAAGGAAGCATTGATAAAATTCAATGCAGGTAAAATTATATTGCTTCTTTCAAAGGAATAATATAACTGATGAGTATTAAGACAAATTGATTAATAAAAATACTTAAAAAAATCAGTATCCAGATTCACTGAGGAAATATTATCTCAGTACCCAGAGCCTCTGCTTCAGGTATGTTAAAAGGTTTTACAGCACCCATGATTTCTACCCACTAGATGCCAGTAGCTACTCCCATAATCTTGACAATCAAAACTTGTTGTTAGACATTGCTAATATCTCTTGAGGCAAAAATCATCCCTAGTTGAAAACTACTCTTACAAAGCAGAGTAGATAAAGTTATATTTTAAACAAGATTTAGAGAATATATTCAGCTAAAAATTCATTGAAAAAAATTACCAACAGTTTTCAAGAAGAAAACCAACATAGGCTTTGAGCAACTAAATATGATGTAACATGTTTGAAATTTTATTCTGTAATAATATAGAAGTATAAACTGCTAATGAGTCAATGCTTCTCAGAATAGTTTTCACAGCCTCTAATAATGCCTGTCAAAAGATCAAACAAGAGTATGGAGAATGAACAGAAGCTAATAGCTTCTGAACTAAACTCTTAGGACAGCCATAGAGTCTATATTGGAGTTCTCATAATAGAATTTCTAAGGCAGAATATAAAAACATCTGGAACATGGTGCTAAATGTTCTTATAATGAATGTACCTTTAGTAAAATTTAAAGTATTAACAGTACTGAATAGAAAACAAAGTACTGCAATTGAAAAGTGAATAGTGTATTTAAAATAAAATTTACTAAATACCTTTAGGAGGAGAAAGGACATGTACGGGAAAAATATTAAATTTGAAAATGGGAAAGAAGTCATCAAGAAAAACAACAGATTAACGATGAGAGAAAAAACTCAAATTCAAGTCACATTGGAAAAAATACATTCTAAAATTCACATTCTAAAAGGAATGCAAGTTCAAGTCATGAGATATACTTAATAGCCATTAGAGATATTGAAAGCAAAACAATGCAACCAAGACTGACAACCTAGCATTTGAGGGAAATAGTATTTTTACATACTTTATCATTACATAGATTTTCACAAACACATACCAGATCAACTCCAGAAGAGCTATAGGGAAACACTGGTCACATGCCTTCCTCCTTCATGTTCCTTGGAATCTCAGGCTATGTTTGTATCTGTCAACCTGGATTCTCAGATGGACCTAGCATAACCGTCCTCTGAGAGGCTCCAACCAGCAGTTGACTGAAACAGATGCAAAGACCCACTGTCAAACATTAGATGGAGCTGTGGAAGTCTTGTGGAAGAGTTAGGGGAAGGCGTGAAGAGCCTAGATGGGGTAGAGGCTACACGAAGAGACCAACAGTGTCAACTAGCCTGAACAATTGCTGGCTCCCAGAGACTGAACCACTAGCTACAAATGTGTAGCAGATGTGCAGCTTGATCTTCATATGGGTCCCCCAACAACTGGAGTGGGTGGGGACTGTCGCGGACTCTGTTGCCTGTCAGTGGATTCTGCTCCCCTAACTGGGTTGTCTTGTCTGGCCAGAGCGAGAAAGGAAATACCTAGTCCTGCAGTGACTTGAGGTTCTAGGGTGGGTGGTTCCCAAGAAAAGATCTCCTTCTTCTCAGAGATAAAGAGGAGGGGTTTTACGGGAAGAAACGGAGTAAAGGGGAGGGAATTGGGGGCTGCCATCTGGATGTAAAGTGAATGAATAAATAAATAAATAAATAAATAAATAAATAAATAAATAAATGGAAAATAATTTAAAAAAACAGAAATGAGGACTTTTTTTCTGTAATATCTTATTTACACTAAACACAGTTATTTCTTGAGGTCCTTATTATTTACTTATTTTTTTAAAAAAATCACTGATAATTTCATATATATATATATGTGTGTGTGTGTGTGTGTGTGTGTGTGTGTATGTATATAATCTTGCCATATGATGTAACTCTGTGGTATTTTTTCACCTCCAGAAAAGCTTGTGTACCCTTTCACATGGTCCCTAATAAAGCATTCTGTAGAATATTTTTCAGAAATATAAATAAATAAGATACATGCAATAACTTGAGTGAATTCCCAAATCACTACACTAGAAAATAAACACTGGAGCAAGTATGCTGGATGATTTAACTCTGATGAAAAATAAGCTGATACACTCTAATCAAGATCAGGTTAGCAGTGGCTATAGACAAGGGTAACTGTCACAGGACTCTGGGATGTGGGTGAAAGGCATCTGCTGGGAGTAATATTGACACATTTAAATGTCATTGCAGTCACAGTTTTAGGATTGCTTGAAGCTGCCAAATTTTATCCAGTTTCATGTTCCCTGACATTTGATATCGTAGTCAGAAAAAAAATATTAACAAAGAAAACAGCCCCAAACAAAGAATTCAGGTCTTCCTATAAAGTCCTAACCAGTTAAGTTCACTAGTCAACTCTCTGAAATATCTAATAAAAGAATAACATTAAGTATATGGAAATTTATTTTAAAATAGAATCTTTCAACCCTCTATTTATGAAGGGGGTCATATTACCTTTAAGCTAACACTGAACAAAGATATTTCAAGGGAATATTGAAGGTAATATCTTTTCTAAACAGAAATGTAACAATCCTTTATGAATATTAGAAAACTGAATCCAGCAATATATTAAAAGTGCAATACTGCTTGATCAAATAGAGATTATCCTAGGAATCAAAGTTTACTTAACATTTAGAAAATAATATAATTCACGATATTAACATAAAAAGTATAAACATGATATTATATCACAAAAGAGGATTTCATAAAGTCAACCATTATCATGGTTTTACAAAACCCCACCAAATGTCCTCTCTGTAAGTTAGCTATTGAAAGGAAATCTCTCAGCCTCTAGCTGAGTATATGTGAGAAACTAAAAGCTAATATTACAAATAATGACAAGTGTTTGAGGGCTCCTCAAGGGGAAATCAAAGCCAGTGGGAACACTTTCCATTTCTGTTTAGCATTTAACAAGGGATGAGCTGCGAGTATCAGATAGAAATTGAAATCAAAATAGTAACCTACCAAAAGGGGAAAAAAAAAGAGAATTAACTCACATTTGTTTTGATTATTTCATTGGCTACTTTTTTGTTGTTTTGACCAAAAATGACTCAGAGAAGGAGGAGTTTACTGTGGGTGTATGTTCATAGTTCCCAAAGGCAGAGGAGACATTGCAGCTACCAGCCAGAGCAGGAAGATGAAATACAAAGCCTAGGGGACAAACCGGAAGTAAGAGAGGTCAGGACCCCAAAGCCCAACCCAGTGATACTTCTTTCAGCAAGGCCTCATCACCTACAAGTTCAAAAAGCTCCTCAAAGTACAACACTAACAAGTCATGTTAACATGCATGAGCTATAGGGAGCATTTCTTATTGAAATCGCAATAATTATGTACTTAGAAAACTTAAAAATTATATTATAAACAAGTGGAAAAGATTTTATTTTTAAAATAATTTTCCATAGACTTGATATTATTCTTGTATTAGATACTTCAGAGAGTTGACTAGTGAAGTCAACTGCTTAGAACTTTATAGGAATATTAGTACACCAATTAGTAAACCAATCTCACATGGTTAATATGAAAGGATCAAATTTTGAAGACTAATGTATTGAATTTTTAAAACAAAATTGAGTCAAATAAAAAGGATTATATTGATGGACAGATTTATAATTACCATTGCATACAAGATGCTGTGTTGAGAAGACAGATTTTTCTGGCGCTTCATGGCACACTTTGCAGAATAACAACTCTAAAAGACTTTGTACAAAAATTAAATAAGTAATGAAAATAACAGAAAAGACAAAAAAAAATTTTGAATATACAAAACATTGACTTATACTTGCAAGATTTTGAAATTGCTAGAGTATAGAATGTGTTATGAAATAGGCTGTAATTTTTATTATCAACAGATTATTGATAAATATTTACAGGCAACTGAAAGACAAAATTTAAGATTTAGTCCTCGAATAAATGAATATTTGCATAAATATGCCATTAATTTTATAACATAAAGATTAAGTTAAAATTGTTTATTCAGTTCTATTGCTAAAACCTAAGAAAGTCCAAAAAACATTATTTAAGATAGGACATGCAAATAATGAACATACAAGTAATATATATTTCAATAAAACTAGAAATATTTCCCTTACAGAAACCCTTAACAATATAAAATGAGGCCTGTAATGTAAGAGAAAATAGATGATTTATGTACACATAAAGAATGGACAGGGTTGGAGAGATGGCTCTGTGATTAAGAGTATGGTGTCCTTCCAAAGGACCCAGTTCATTTCAGAGTGCCCATGTTGGTGTTGGAGGGCTCACAACTGCCTGTTACTCCAGCTCTAGGGAATTTGAGACCCTCTCTTGGTCTCTTGGTCTCCACATGCACATGCACCTTTTCTCCCACAAATACAAATAAAAATTAAAATTGGAATAAACAAATCTAATGAAACTAAGTAACAAAAAGGGTCAAAGGGAGGATGTATGAATCTCACTCAGAAAGGGAAGTGAAATAGTCATGTGAGGTGGTTGGAGCGGTGGAACTGGGTAGGAGAGAAGGTGAGGAGGGGAAAAGTGATGGGGATCAGGCATGAGTGAGAAGGCTGGGAGTGAGAACACAAATGGAAGGGGCCATCTCAGGAAGTAGCTACAGACCTGACACAAGGGAGGTTCTGGAGTGTATGGAGGTAACCCTAACTTCTAGTGGAGGGATAGGAACATCTAAACACACTCAAAATCTTCAACCCAAAATTTGTCCTGCCTACAAAATGAACCCTAATTTGGGGGAAGGGCTACCCAATAAGATGTCCAACTTCAAACACATCCCATCCCATCTAAGAAAGCTAATCCCTGACACTATCTATGATACTCTGCTATGCTTGCAGATTGGAGTTTAGCATAAATGTCTCCTGGAAGGCTTTTTCCAGCAGCAGATGGAAACAGGTTCAGAATCCCATAGCCAAACATCAGGCAGTACTCAGGGAGTCTTGTGGAAGAGACGGAGGTAGAAGGGAGTGAGTTAAAAGAGACAAGGAAACCACAAGAAGATCTACAGAGTCAACTAACATGCCCGTGGAGGCTCACAGAGGCTAAACCCCCAACCAAAGAGCATGCAGGGGCTGGACCTAGGTCCCTTACTCAGTCTTAGTATATGTCCAGCTTGGTCTTCATGTGAGTTCCCTAACAATTGGAGAGAGGGGGGAAAGGATGTGGTTAGGCCTACTGCAACTGGTTGTTTCAGAGTGGGGTGAGGCTTCCCCTTCTCCTCAGGGTAATTGAGGAAGGGACTTTTAAGGGTGAGACTTGAGGAAAGGAGGGGCTGGAGTCAAGATCAGAAATAATTATTTTTAGAAACTGTAAAAAATAAAAAAATAGGTAAAATAAGGTACACATTGTTAAAAGAATAAAGAGTTCACAGAATGTATTAAAGACAATTTAGAGACAATTCTAAGACATCTAACCTGATTTCAAACTTGCAGAATAATGTGCAAAGCATTAAACAGATTTATGCAAAACGATGCATAAATGAGCACAAATCTATGTAAACATTCTCCATCGTATTATTCTTCACGTAGTTGCATGTTAAAAAGGTAAATTATGTCAATGAGGTATCATCACACACAGAGAGACTCTAAAAGGACAATAATAAAGAGAGAGAAAAAGGGAAGGAGAGAGAGGGTGGGAAGGAAGAAGGAAAAGAGAGAGACAGGGAGAAGAACAATAATAACAATTCACACTTGCTAGTACACACATGAAAATATACAACTACTTTGCAAGAAAACTTGAAAAATTTATTATGAACATAAACATAAATTTGCTATGTGGCCCCAAGTGACACTTCCAGGTAATTTCTTAAGGGAAAATACATTATTGATACAAGTTTTTCCAAAATATGCAGAGCAACAACATGACTGGAAGAAAACCAAAGGCTCATCAGGAGGTGCTATGAGAAACACATCATGGTATATCTATTCAAGGGATTATCACTCAGCAATAAAAAGAAAAAAAAGTACCAATCATTGATTTGGGTGTAAGAGAAAAACCGATACTTATATTTATGAAAACTTAAGTGAAGAAGCCGGGGAAGTCCAAAGGTGAGTTAAGAGCTTTCTGCACAAACATGAAGAGCCGAGTGCAGATCTCTAGCATCCATATAAAAGCTAGGGCTGGGGGCTCATGCCTGTATCCTCAGAACTAGGACAGCTGCACAAAGACATGGATCTTAGGGCCTTGCTGGCCAACAGATCTAGCTAAATATATGTGTTCAGTGAGAGAACCTGTATCAAAAACTATCATGAAGAGCTATCAGAAGCTAACTTCGGACCTCCATGGACTAGTACACACACACAAACACATTTATGCACAACACACACACACACACACACAGAGAGAGAGAGAGAGAGAGAGAGAGAGAGAGAGAGAGAGAGAGAGAACTGGTAAAACATTGTGGAGGATAAAGACACTTGCCACTATACCTGAGCCTGGTTTCAGAAAGTTATAGGGTAAAAGGGAAAGCAAACTCTTACAACTTGTCTTTTGTCCTTCCACACATGTGCCATGGTAGTTTGGCATGTATAAGTGTGTGTGCATGTGTATGTGTGTGTGCATGTGTTTGTGTGTGTGTGTGTGTGTGCACATAAATTCTTAAAACTTCAAATGAAAGCACAATATTGCTTCAAAATTCAAACTACAAATTTGTTCATCTGTACTCAGATGGTCATCATATACAACATTTACTTGTCATAACTTTTTTGTAGAACTTCAAGGTGGATTGTAATTCAAGTTCTGAGGACTGAGGGCATGTACACTCAAAACAGTTTAAACAATTTCCTAACTCAATGTTTCCCAACTGATTTAGAACCTTTACTCTTTCAGTGATCATCCATAGACATCACTAGCTGATTAGGAAACAAGTCATTCCTGGGACTTATTTTACAACTTAGCATAATTCTATGATTTTAGAAAAATATTAAAACCATATCCTAGTGATTATTTACCAAGTATGGTTACAAGAGTTACATTGATATAGTGTGACTCTAGTTTTTATTCCTAAATGCCTTGGTATATATAACAATATTTCAACTTCCTGTACTACCCTACCTCCTGTTTGATGCATAGAAAGAACGAGTCAAAACCAATTTCCCTTTCTTTTTATTTCAAAATCAAATGTCAATTGTTTAGACTATATACATATAGTTTAAGAATAATGCAGAAATATTTGAAGAACGCTGTCTTTAATTAATGTCTTTGATTCATCTTCAACATAACAAGTTACTTTGTAAATGTCTCTAATTAACTGACATTTGGGTGCTTAATTTTGCCTTTATTCCAGACACACCTGGACATTATGCAACAGACAGTGTTCCTTTGCTGCTGATACTAGAGTGGCAAACGAAAAGTTTCTTGCCACCATCCATCATGGGAATATTGACAATGAACCTGTGTTCCTCAATGGGAACATATGTCAGTAAGAATTCTAATTACTGAGTTGAAAGAGTAGAGCAAAGAAAGAAGTTTACACACCTGCTATTCATGCCATTTCTGATAGGTCCAGGGTTCTCTGCAGACTTCACAGATATGCTGTGTTCTTTGCTTAAGTAAATTTATGCTTTTCTTATTCCTAGCACAATGGAATCTACATGTGCAACTTAAAGTATATTCTAGCACTAATTGCCTATGTGTAAATGAAACCTGAATGTGATGTCTAAGTTTGGCAACGTGGGCTAAAGATATGGAGGACTAGATTTCTAATATAACTCAATGTTACATGCAAAAGTAATATTATTGAATTTTAGGTACATGTTTGGGTGGAAATTTAACACAGAATCAATTTGTTAATTGGAAAAAATAAAATATTAAAAATAGCATTGCACATTAATTATTACTTGGATGGAATCTGAATATATTTTTATATTCTAGGCTTAAAAAACATTAAAATTACAGGTTAAAGAATTTTATACTCTAGTTGATACTCTTGACTCAATAATTTGAGCTCATGACTATGTGGTTATATAGCCTATGGATATGTGATTTTTAATGACTGCATAATTATGTATTAATAATAATATAATTTAATTATAATTATAATCATTATATGACTACATTAAATGATTAAACTACACTTAATGGAACAATTTCTCTATAGTTGAGCAGCTACATTCTCTATTAGTTTTTTTTTGCCTTTGCAGATAATACAAACTAATATATAATTCTACTTATTAAGGGAACTTAAGTATTTGTGAAATGTGGCATTGAATTTTATTCAATGCTCTTGATCTCAAAGAAAATGTACACTTCTTATTCATTTAATCCTCAGCACGACATGAGATAAATAAATCTAATAATACTATTGTCAGCATCTAGGAAACAGATGGTACCTCCCCTCTTTCAGTTTTATAGTTGATAAGCAAGTCACTGAAGCTTGGAAGGATGGATCGATTTCCCAATATAATTTATCTGGAAACATGTAAACTCTTTTACAATTCCAGGTCTTGGCCTTTTAATAAACAAAACTTAGTATCTTTAAAATATATGATACTGTATTTCTTTATTCTGACATTAGGAAGTTTAATTGGAAATGGGTGCATACACTCACTGAGAAGTTAAAAAAACACTTAACGTGACCTCATAAAGCTACAAAGGAAGGAGCAGGCCCTAACAATTCTATACCATGGGAACAAAGGAAATAAGGAGACAGAAGAGACCTGGCTTTTCCTTCTTTACTGCAATCTCCTTCTTTACAATCTCTATTCCTCTAGGCAATTTTTCCACAGTGAACTTGCTCATTTTTGGTCTCTTCATGTTCATCTGCTCTCTTATGATGATTTCTCCTCTGGTCACTTCAGCCATCATGCTAATGCTCTTCTCAAATCTCCAAGCACTACTATTTCCACCTCTCAAATGGATTTATCCAGTGATGCCTTAAAATTCTCTGGTCTTTGTATTATGTATGAGTTTCTTTTCTGCTCTCTGGAGTAATTCCTAAGCATCAATTATTCCTGAACTGAAGTGATGAAGAGAAATTTGTGTCAAAGATCACACCTTGATAATGCTAAATATACAGCTGTCATTCAGTTGACAATATTTGATGGACTAATTTCAGGGATATTTGTACCTTGTGCCTTTGCTTTAACTAATTATATATTTCTTTTTGCCACTTCCAAACTCATGAATGTTTGAGGTTTGGAATTCTAGATTATTACCTATAAATTTGAGTTTTTATTTCTTGAATTTATTTTTCTGTTCTGTCAAAATCCATTCTACCAGCCAGACCTAATGGCGCATTTCTGTAATGCCTAAATATGGGAAGCTGAAAATAGAGGTTTCACTGCCATGACTTCAAGATTAGCCAGAGTTACATAGTAAGACTGCTTTGTAAGGTAAACAGCAATAAGATTCTCCTCATTTGTAAAATCCTGTATCAATTTGTAAAATCCTGTATAATAGTAATTTTTGATTTAAAATCCAGTTCTACTGAGCCTGTGAAACACCAACTACTATATTCACACTGAAAGCACTTTCTCTTTCCATAATTAATAACTTTTACTTTTATTTGCATTCTTTTAAATTCAGAATTATTTCATCCCATTCACATTTATTGCCAATCAGAAATTAGCTTAATTCTTCCCTTCATGCAGTTAGGTTCATGGCTTCTTATTCACTCACCTCAAATATGCGTTTTCTTACTTCAATTATTTCATCTAATATAGGTGCTTTTGATGTGCATGCGTGAGTGAAAGCTAATATCTGACTCCTTCCTAATAGTATACATTGCTTTATATAGCTGCTAATACTTGTTTGGATATAGTTACTAGTACTTGAGGAACTATCGGAATGTGGTAGTTTCTGCAGGAGATAGCTTACATTATGAATGTGGTGCTGGTGGGTAGAGCATGCTCTAAAAGATTGCCCCATACCCATGTGCATATGTGCAGCACATATTATACTTTTTTTAAAGACATGAGACTAAGAGGAGGGGCGAGTATGTCATTTGAATCTGGGAGGAAGTATATGAGGAATACAAGGTGAATATGATCAAAATATATTATACGTATGTATGGAATTCTCAAAAAATTAATCAAAATATTATGTCCTAAAAATGATAGCTTGGAATTTGAAAAAAATGTGATGGGGTAACTCTAGGAGAGCTACAGTGGAGGAATGGCACAAGTATTAACAGTTACACTGTATTCATGTGTGTAATTCTCATAGGAATACCTAAAAATATTTTTAAATATGCTTTGATTCTCATTTATCGGACTAAACCTACAAGTCTAAGCAGGGGCTATACTCTTTGTGCTGCTCCTCATGACTTGTTAATTATATTAGAAATCTCATGTGGGTATAGATTTCATATTTTACTTTTCTTTATCTATACATTGTCTTGATCTTTAAAAATATCAGTCACTAGTCGCTGACTGACATTGGGGCGGGGAGGGATACCATTAAAATCTTTGCTAGTCTCTTCTGTTTCTAAGATAACATACTCAGACTAAAGGAAATTCACAAAAGAAAGGCATTTTGTTACTCACAGTTCCAGGGTACAATCCACAGCATGGAAGTCAAGAAGGCAGGAATTTAAAGCAGCTAATGCCATCCACACTGAAGAGCAAAGAGTGAATTTATACATACAACCATGATTGATTTCAGTTGACTTCTTCCTCTCTTGCACTGTTCAGGACTCAGTGTGTACAGAATAGTGCTGCCAACAATGGGCTTGGTCTACTTAACATCAATTAACAATCAGTACAATATCCCCCCTAAAAATCATCTCCACAAACCAATTTGATATAATTTTCATTATTACTCTCTGTTTATATTATTTCATTTTTATGTCAAATTGACAGTCAATTTAAGTAGCATAATCCATTCTTTGTCAACATCATATGCAAACATCACTTTAAGCTTAAAATTTAAGCCACAAATCTATAAAGCCATAAATCTATACTACCTGTTCCCAAATTTTAATGAGTCCAATATAAAATACATCCCAAACACCAATATTCTCAATCTTTAAGATGTTCAGAATTTCAAAAGGTTAAAATATTTTCGAAAGTTTTCAGAATATTTTAGCTGTAGGTACCTATAAATTTAAAAGAAAGGAAGTCACAAACTTAAAGATTCTTATCCCAAAAATTGAAGAAATGGGATATAAAAACAATCACATTAAAGTGAAAACAAAATCGAGGTGTATAAATCTTGCAGCTTGGGAATAGAGAGATGGCTTAGTGATTAATACCACTGACTGCTCTTTCAGAGGTCCTTAGTTCAAGTCCCAGCAACCACATGGTGCTTCAAAACCATCAGTAATGGGGTTTGATGCTCTTTTCTAGCTGTCTGAGGACAGGTTCAGTGTACTTATATACATAAAATAAATAAATAAATCCATCCTGTTGCTCAATGTCTGATATCAGAGAATCACTCTTAAGGTCATTTTGTGGGGTGCTAAGAGTTTTCTTCCATCTATAGCACAGAGTGTTTCCTTCTGCCACTGTCTCCATTCCATTTCCACAGTGTTGTTTCATGGACATCTCATGGTTCTAGTGTCTCCAGTGTTCTGGGATCTGCACTGAAATTAATCAAGGCCTCTCCAGGACCCCATCCCACTCTCAAGGTACTTGGCCTCAAATGTTCTCAGTTACCTCTTTCATTTTTCATCTTGCATGCCCTCAACACCAGTTCAACATGGATGGCTCTTACTTTCCAAATTCGTTCAAGACATTGAGATGTAGTCTGAACCATAACTGTGTTTCTATGTGCTAACGTTAAAGAAATCCATTCTTAGTGTTGCAATTGGTAACAGCAAATCTCACCTCAGTGGTGCAGAGTTTTGAGATAATCACAGCTCCTTTAATTCCTGCATGGTAAGCAGACACAGATTCTTGGCAAAAATATTACTGGACTAGTCTTTGTTCAGCTCATAATAAGAGTTCTTGTGCCTTCTGAAACTTGATCTGGGCCTGAGTTGTTCTTGTTAATCTTAACATTCTTCACTTTTAAGCTTCTGGGAGAATGGCTGATTAAGTTCATCCAACAACATTCAGTGCCTTTTCCAGCCCAAAGATACATATTCTCAATCTACTTCCCACTCAAAATCCAAACATGTTCATCAACAAGCCTGCTTCCTTGGTACCTATCTGTATTATGATTTCTTTTCTGCTATTGTGAATAATACTATGTCAAACAAACAAACAAACAAACAACTCACTCTTAACAAAGAGATTTTCCTCATTGTATAACCATAGATTGTGGAAGGCCAGGTAGAATCTTGGACATTCTTAGTCAAGGGAGAAATGTACATGCATCCTGTGAGGTTATACTTAAGCTCAGTAGGCTTTCTCTTCTACTACAAAATTTAGGGCACAGTTTATAAAATGGTAGCATCCACATTTAGGATGAGTTTTCTTATCTCATTTAAATATCAAGATTCCCTTACAAAGTGACTTTTGGCTGTTCAATACATAAGTTTACAGCATCTGCAATCATCTGGCCAAGATCAACCTAGTGAAAATTTTCAACCTGAACTAGAACGTTGTTCCTATGATCCTATCTCCTAGCCAAGAAACTACTGGAAATAGACAGTTTCTCAGAGAGCAGAGTCTCTCTCTCTCTCTCTCTCTCTCTCTCTCTCTCTCTCTCTCTCTCTCTC
>NW_021604591.1:9855925-9861034 GCF_004785775.1 Grammomys surdaster
CTCTCTCTCTCTCTCTCTCTCTCTCTCTCTCTCTCTCTCTCTCTCTCCACCTTTCTTTGTGTGTGTGTGTTTGTGACTAATGATATATTGCTCATGTCATAGGGAATGATTCCATACCCATATGCCTATGGACAATACTAATTAGATTCAGTATGTTAAAAAAGGGAGAGACTTATGATTAAGATACATATATTCACACATGTACAATCTAAAAAAATAGAAAAAATTGGAAAAAAAGTTATGAGAAAACATATTCTAACCCCACAGTATTTGTAGTGTCAATATTTTATTGTTAGAGATTTATATGTAATATTGAAAACAGTTTAACTTGCTGTAAGTTATAAATATTTTTTTCTCCTGATATATTTTGTAAAGGCTTTTTCTTTGAATTTTAGACCTACAATCAATCTAGATTTAATTTATTATATCACACAGAGCATGAGAAAATATAAATAAATGCAATATGATTTATTGAAAATATTGTCATCTCCCCATTCCATTTTGAAATTGGTAAATGGACGGTTATTTTCTTCCAAGACACATAAGTGTAAATACAAGATTCACTCTTTTATAAAAATAATCATACAGATTCTATATTAGAAAAAAAATGAGTCTCGAATTACTAATTGTCTTTCTCAGAGAAATGCTAGTTAGAATAAAAGTATCAATTTAGATGATGTTCTGATTGCCACAAGTCACTTCTAGAAAATCTCCAATTCATGCGAGAGGGAAGGATGCTCCAAACACACCTCAGTTGTGTGTTCTGAGCTCTAGCATTAGAATGAGAATCTAGGGAGTGCTGATAGGGCAAATGCAAAGACACAACCAGAGGCTTAAGAAGAATAAATCCAAACTGATAACAGAATATGCGAAATTATTGCATGTTTCAAGTAGCAAGTGTTAAGACCACCACAGTCAATGGTTTATCAGATATTTGTTCAATCTACTCAATATTAGGGGATAGTTAAGAGCAGGTTAATGTGGTTAGATGCTCTCTCAACATCTCTTAAAATAAAAAAGCAAAAACCTCAATTGCATTCCAGAACCAAAATTAAGAATATTCATGTAAATATAAAAATATCCAATATTGCACAAGATGACATTGTATAAAAATTATAGGATATATCAAAAAAATCTGTAAATATGCCAAAGTTTCAGAAAAAGTTGTCAGTTAAAACCACATCAAAACTGACACAGATGTTAGAATTAGCAGACAAAGACGTTAAAAAAAATAACCAATTTATCTGCATCCCATGTCAAAAAATTAAGTCAATAATTGGAAGAAACTCAAACTAGTTTTGAATTTTTTGATATGAAATTGCAGTGTCTACGTTGATAAACACATTGGTTGGAATTAAAACACAGCAGTGCATACTAACCAATGAAACCCAAAAAGCAAAATACTTTGAAAATAGTGATAATGTCACCAAGGTATAAAAGTGAAATCGAGTCTAACAGTCTGTAACTGACAAGTACCTGACAGAAGGGAATGCTGCAGAGTCCATTTAAGCAATAACAACAAAAACACACACTGAGTTAGATGTAGAATAATTACAGCACAATTCAAGAACTTTAATGGAAGAGGAATACATAAAGCATCATAACAAGAACAAAAAACCTAGAGAGATGCAGCATTTTTAATTAACATCAAGTACTTGCAATATATTCAAAAAAGAAAAAGTTGTATCAAACATTCAAGAAAAATATTTAAAGGATAAGCATCAGATTTCTCATCTGAATCAATGAATATTGAAAAAAACAAGCAAAGGGAACTGTAGGAATAGCATTGTCTGATTTTAATTTATAATACAGCCATTATGTGTATAATTAAAATAATGGGGTTTATATATTGTAGTGACAAGGGTAGAGCAAACAATGGGATAAAGTAGATAATACACCGGACTCATGCAAATACTGCCTTAGTTAAAAGGTTACAAAGGCTGGGGAAATGCCTCAGCAAGTAAGATGGTTTACTGAGCAAACAAGAAGGCTAGAGTTCAGATCCCAAAACACTAATGAAAGAAGATGGATGTGGCCAAACATATATTGCATGTAACTGTAGCACTTGCTGTTGAGCAGTGGATATAGGAGGATCACTGGGGTTATCTCTCCAGTAAGGTAGCTGAAAATGTGGTGAGCTCCATGTTAGTGACAGACCATGTCTTAGGGAAACTATTAAGAATAGATATAGAAGGACCCCGTGTTCTCATATGATCTCTGAGCATGTGATTGGACATATACAACTGGAGACAAATTTGGTGTATACTACATGTACACAAATACAAATAAAAAAAGAACTAAATATAATTTTAAAAATTAAGTATGAAATATGCAAGTAAGTGTTAGATGGGTTTCAGTAAGGGCTAAAGTTTGGCCATCGTAGTCAGTTATCTTAATTAGGGGAGATAATTATTTTTTTAATCAATAGAGATTGTGTTTGTTTGAACAGGAATATTTCCCCAGATAGACACATTCATATATCTGAATGCTTAGTCATCACAGAGTAGCACTACTTTAGATGGATTGGGAGGTGTGGCCTTTGTTGGAGAAAGTGTGTCATTGGGGGTAGCTTTTGAGGATTCAAATGTCCACACCAGATCCAGTGTTTCTCTTTTTCTGCTGCCTGCAGATCCAGATGTAGAACTCTTAGCTACATCTTTAGCACTGCCATGCTTGAGTGCCACCATGTTCCCTGCCATGATAATGAAATAATAAACCTATGAAACTCTGAGCAAGGCTCAGTGAAATTTACTTTATAATCATTGACATGTTAATGGTATCTTAACACAGCAGTAGAACAGTGACCAAGATAGAAGTTGGCACCAGTGAGTGGGGAATATTTGTGACAGACCTGAGCATGCTGTCTGTTTTCAAAATGTAGACATTGGGAGTTTGAAAAAGGAAAGCAGTTGAACACTTTAAGAGGGGCCTAATGGACCATACAAGTAGGAGCATGGGAAATAGTTGGGCTGAGAGAGACATAAGTTATGATGGGCTGGCTCAAGAGGGTTCAGAGGGGAAAAATATTAATAAATGAGCTAAAGATCAATATTGTAATGTTCTGGCAAAGAATGTGTCTGCTTTCTGACCTTGTCCACATATTCTGCCTGAGGCTATACTAAAGAGTTGATAGAGGAGATTCTAAGACAACGTAGTATTGACTGTGCTCCATGGGTTATTCGTGGTCATTCTTAAACAGACATATAATAAAAATAAATAAGATGAGTGTGCAAAAATACAAAATGTACAATTTGATTTTAAAAGGAACACAAGGAAAAGCAATGTAGAAAATAAAGTTCCAATACTCACTGAGATAAAAAATTTTAAAAACCTGTTGCTAAATGGATTGAAGGGAGTGGTAACCCCAGTGCAGGATCCCACTCAGTTGAGCTTCCAGCTTGTGAAAGGGAATTAAACAAATGCTTTAGCAGTCAAGAAAACCATCAACAGAAATCTAATGCTGCTGTAACAGGACTAGGGGCCATGTTCCAGCCACAGCCAGCAGCAAACTTGACAACATCAGTCACATGGTTTTGGCTTTAGCATGAAGGATATAAAAAAAGGGAATTATGAAATGTCCCTCTGTGACTAAGGAAATCCACTGAGACCAGGCATGTGTGAGGTATGTCCCTGCACAAAGGGGAGTAATTGCATGAAGTTGTGAAGGTAAAGCCCGGATTTCACTGGAGACTCCACGATGTTGTGAATGTTACTGCTATGAGATACCGGCCAGAGAAGGCTGCTGTCAGGAAGTGGAATAAGCCCAAGAGAGAGAAGTGTGTTGTAGTCAACAAAGCAGAATAAAGCTGAAGATCTGAAGAGCATTTTAACATCAGACACAACGGTGTATAGTTTGCAGATTGCCCTGTTGGTTTTTGTTCTTGTTTTGGTTCAGCATTTCTTCACTATGCTCCCCTTTCTTCCTTCTGAAATGGTAGTGTGTGTCCTGTGCTACTGTATGTAGGAAGTATGTAATGTTATTTTATGATTATGATTTTACAAAGGCACACAGTTAAGACATTGCTATGAGTCTTAGAAGTGATTTTGAACTTTAGACTTTTAACTTTTAAACAGTGTTGAGACTGAGATAGACTATGGGAACTTTTGAAGCTAAACTGAATGTTGTTTTTTTGTTTGTTTGTTTGTTGTTTCTCATTATGATATGGTTATAAACCTAGGGAGACCAAGGAGTACAATGGGTAGTTTTAGTTAAGAATGACCACTATAGGCTCATATATTTGAATACTTAGTCATCATGGAGAGGCATAATTTGGGAAGGGTTCAGAAGTTTGTCCTTGTTGAAGGAAGTGTATCATTGGGGTGGAATTTGAGACTACAAAAGCTAGGATGAGGCCCAGTGTCTTGATCTTCCATATGTCTGCAGATCCAGATTTAGACCTCTCAGCTACTTCTCAATGACTGCCTGAGTACCTCATGCTGTCTGCTATGATGATAATGGAATAAACTTCAGAAATTGTAAGCAAACCCTGATAAATGCTTTCTCTTATAAAAGTTCCCACTATCATGTTTTTTCTTCACAGCAACAGAACTGTGACCTAAATAATGATGCTACAAAGACATAGTCCAAAATGTTATTCCAGCATGTTTACTATAGAAATCCAGTCCCTTAAATGACATTTTGTTCCACTTCCTATGTATAAATAGATAAATGATTGTCTTAATAAAAATGGTTTGAGATAATCATATAAAACCTTAATTCACATATTATAATAGAAAGGATATAGAAGAGAGTCTTCATCTTTAACTAACAGAAACTAGGTTGTACAAGAACATGTTCACTCACATCAGACTTGCTTGCTTATGCCATTGCCTTCGTTAAAACTTACTGCATTTATTAGGCCCTCTTTAACTGAAATTTCTTTAACCCTCATAATTATACAAATTAATCTAACTCCTTAATTTTTATGTCACCAACATCCTTTCACATTTGCCAGTTACCCAAAATTAAAGAATTGCCTCCAATTCCTTCTCTGTTCTACCTCCTAGCTCTTGATTTGGTGGAAAATTTTCCTGCTCCATCATTTCTGCTCTAGCTAGTCTCAATCTCTCTCTCTCTCTCTCTCTCTCTCTCTCTCTCTCTCTCTCTCT
>NW_021604591.1:9861134-9868158 GCF_004785775.1 Grammomys surdaster
AGAGAGAGAGAGAGAGAGAGAGAGAGAGAGAGAGAGAGTTGTTTTTGGTCACTCTTGGTAGAAGGATCATTCTTATCACTTCATTGTCAGAAGTGGAATTGGAGTGATACATAATAGAATGTTTAGTATTTTGAAAAATAATATCCAAATTGACATCAGAAAATAAACTACAGTGATCAATACTTTTATCCATTTTCTTTTTGTACATATAAAGCCAGAACTTTCCTTTTTTCCTTTATTTCACTTTTCTCCAACTCTCTTCCAACTTTTCCTTTCCTCTCTGTACTCTACCCAATTCTCTAGATTTTTCTCCTTGCTTTAATAATTTCCTAAAAATTGGTATTAACTTCATTCTCACTGAGTTTCAAATATTGATCAAGTAAAATTCCATCGTAGAATAAAATATTCAATAAAATGGAAGCTAGTTTTAAGCAATCTTGCCATGAAATTTTTATAAGTGTTGAGAACTTTAACATACATAATTTTTTTCATAGGCTCCAAAAGAACACAAAAGAAGTTCTAGAAGTCATTTGTGGCATTGGGAAACTTTAGATTGATATTCTGGCTTTTTCATAAGTAAATATCAATTTCTTATATGTAAAATCATGTGCAGTAAGGCAAAAAGCAGTAACATATGTGCATTTATATTTGATAATGTTTCTATCATAACATTATTTTTTCCATGAGATGTTTATGTTAAGAAAAATCATTTCATAGCTGAAACTACTGGGAAAATACCAGCACAGAGAAAGTAATAGAAGAAACAGAAAGTATTTTATCTGTTTTGTAATGCTAAGAAGCTAATGGACTCCAATATCTTCTTCATGAACTTCTGCCTCTGGGGAATGAGAAAATAATAAACACTGGAAAAAGAAATGTAATATAACACATCCGTGGAGATTACTATTGGGGATAGGTGCCTTCTTTTTTTTAAGTAAATAAAGAATAATCTGGAAAATATCAGATTGATGTTTAAACTTTGGGTAAATCGTAGGAGGAAGGAGGGTTACATTAGATCTTACAAAGTAATTGTTGTTTAGTAGAAGTGTGGGAGGGTAATTTGAACTGTATTGTACAAAGCAATACCCATATAAGCAGAAAAATTGGAAATCAGGAAATTCAGAACATGAAGAGGCTGGTGAGGAATCCCAAGAGATCTGGTGAAAAGAAATATGGAGGGCATGAGGAACAAAATCGTTTGCCTGGAAGTGTGTGTAAGGTCACCAGAAGCTAACAAAAAGAAAGGTCTGTCTTTGTGCATCTAACCAGGAGCCACTGAAAAGATTTTGACCATCAAATTCCATATTAAACAGAAACAAAAAGATACTATCAGAGGAGTGTTCAGCTCATACATGATTCAAACCAACACGAGGTGTGCTTGCCTTGCAGGGAATGATTTTATAACTTCCTAATATGAGCCTCATATGTCCTTAAAAATATGCATTAGTTTTTATTTTTATGTGTAGTTTTTTCGATGCTGTATTTTATAGCTGTATATTTATATGGCCTGTTGTTCTCATAAAATTCTCCATGAAACGATTACCTATCATTCCACAGAGAAAGCCTAGAAAATTTCTACGTAAAACACAATAAGAGAGTACAATTTTATTTTAGGAAGATATGGTGTGTTCAAGTAATTATCAGGTAAGAACCAATCGTTTAGGAATAAGGCACTGAAACCTCGTCGGGCAGTTACTGTCTTTTAGGTGGCACTATAGAAAACATATATTGGGATGGATTTAGAGTGTAAGAGATTTATTGGATAATAATGCTCATAGAGAACAACAAACGGGAGAGAAGAAGATTGTGCACAATGAAACGGTTCGTGATAGTGATCTGACACTGCTCTGTCATTTAAACTGGGTCCTTCAGAAAGAAGCTGTCCAGTATGAGAATGCTGGTGTAGGTAGGTGAACCTTGCAAAGATAGACTTATTGTAGGCAGATACGTACAATTCTCCACTCTTTCATCTAATTCATTGTTACATGTTTTACCAATTCATGGTCTTCATCCAAAGCTGAAGTTGGTTGTACAAGAAGTTAAAGACATTGTCTGCTGATTATCTGTTTCATGTGTTTGAATGATCAAGGAGTTGTTGAAGAACAAGGGAAGTTGAAATTATTTGGGGAAATACAGAAGTCGTTTATCTGCATGTGCCATCTCCCGTGTGTGTATGTGTGTGTGTGTGTGTGTGTGTGTGTGAATGCTGTGTATTGTTGTTAAAGAACATATTATCTTGTACATTCATTAGAAATTAAATCACAGACTTGTGAAAGTAAAATAATTCTCAAGCATGTGAAACAAACCATTGTTGTTAACTTGAAAGTAACAACTGATTTTGATAGAACTTGGATTTGTGAAGTGCAAATATTCCACACCCGATACCACACACACACACAGACACACACACACACACACACACACACACACACACACACGTTTTCTAACCTTACAAGTTAGTCAATTATGTAGGGTGACATCAAAAGATATAGAAAGTATTTGTGTGAGCCTGACATTATCAATGTCCTGAGAATTCTGGGACACAAACAGGGAAGATCATTGGTTGTGTCTTTTCACAGTCAGACTTTATTGAATAAGAGTAATTTCACAAGTTTCAGAGTTTTCAATAGGGATAATTTGCTAGATAAATCTACCTACATGATAATCTGACCCAGGAGAGAAGAATGGAGGTTCTTTTACTCCAATATAATTACTAATGTTAACTCTGAAATAACAGAGAAAAAAATATATAAATGTGTACATATATATATATATATATATATATATATATATATATATAATTTTTTCACAAAATGAATGCAAATCAAAGGGTTCAATAGGTTTCAGAATTGGGCTGACAGAAATGTGAATAGTCTAAATTGATAAGTTAATGAACCCATAGACAGCCATAGGAAAGTCACAATTGCTGTCATGCCACATTCATGTCAGTCTGAGAGTAAAAGTTGTCTTATGTCAATAATAAATCTCTGATATTTGAATTAGGGAAAATGTAAAGAACTTTTGAATAAGACAGAGGGATGAAATAATAGAGTAATATTTTTGTAGTTCCAGATGAAGGCATTTGGTAAGGGCTAAAGTTGTCAAAAAAGATAATGCTTTCTTTATGCTTGTTATTTCCTCCTTTTGAGAAACAGATGTTCACACTGGCTGTCTAACTTGGGCAATTTTAGACTTGACCAAAGGTGTATTCTTACATTTGTGCCAAAAGAAGAAAGATAATCAGTGACTGAATTTTAATTGTATTGAATTTGACGGTGAGCTTTGTTGATATTGTTCACTACTGATTACATATGTGTATTGTACAACATCATTTACATGTTGGGTTTTCTCACAGTGATATGGGAAATGTAGAGCAATGAGACTTTTCTCTTTCTAGAGGAGCTCTGATTGTGCACTTATACTTGCTCATTTCATTAGTTTTAGGGGGAAATTTCCAGTCATAGTATCTGCAAACACTGAACAGAAAACATCTCGCATTTTACAGAAAAAAAAATTCTAGAGAGTCTAGTTATGTTTGGGCCACCAATCTTTATCTGGCTAGTATCAGTTCATTTTTTTTGCTTTAAATCTAGGATAATAATTAATATTTCACTGTGATGGTTATTCTAGATTGACAACATGAGTACATCTGGAAAGCAGGGCCCACCTGTGAGATATATTCTTTGCTTGACTAGATGTCAATGGATATAGTTATAGTCTGGACCTTTGATATAGGAAGACACATTTTTTGATCTGGATCTTGAGCCAGAAAGACATACCTTTATTCTGAGCCACATCTTCTATTGAAAGCCTGTATAAGGACATGGAAGAAGGTATCTTTTGTTCTTTGCCTGCTTGCTCTCACTTTGTTAGGAAGTTCATTCCTTCCAGTGACATCAGTGTTTACTTCCTTGAGATTCTAGTATCTACTGATGGCCAGATGAGATACCCAGTCTTCTGGAATTAACAAATAAGGATTCATGATGGACTGTCTTGTAATAGCCAGCCATATATATATAAATATGAGAATATATATATATATATATATATATATATATATGAGAGAGATTCATTCTGTAAGTTCTGCTACTGTAAAGAACATTGACTCATATACTCACTTTTTTCTTCCCAGATATGCTGTTATTGACATAATATAGTAGAATGTCTTTTTGAGTATTCATCTCAAAATTTAATTTATATATATTGTATGTGTGTAGTGTATGTGCACATAATCATTGGCCAGAAGAGAATGTTAGATATCTTGCTAGATATCTTCTTTTAGCATTATTTGCATTATTCCCATGAAGTGGGAGCCCCACTGAACCTTGAATTCACTGACCACCTAGATGGTCAGGCAACAAGACCTTTCATCTTCCTCTCTATATTCCCATAGTGGTGGGGTTGAACATTCTCAAAGTTTCACCACAATTTTTATGCAGGCACTGAGAGTCAAATTCAGGTCTCCATATTTTTACAAAAATCACTCTTATCTGATGAGACATCTCCACAACACTTTTGTTGTTGTTGATCATGTAAAATTGCAATTAGATAGAAATCAGATAGAATTACTGTCCATAAGGATAGTATACATGATGATAAGTTTTAAAACATTTTAAAATTAGAGGTCAGGAATTCTAGTTTTAATGTTTTGTTGTTGATAAGATGCGATTCTTAGATCTTAGGGTTGGAAAGAGTGTGCTCATAGTTTCAGACCTCTTTAGTGATCTATAAAGAGGACTGAATTGAAGAATAGGATAGTAAAAATTTGAGAAAGCATGAGTGTTCTTGACAAAGCCCTCACAATGGCTATCCGACTGTGACAGCCACCTGCTGTGGTTTGGGACTTGCATGTGTTGCCAGGGTAGTTCTTGGTCTTTTCTTTTGGTTCTGAGTTTCAATTTCAAGTCTAAATAAAGATTACATTAAATTTTTTTATCTTCTATAAATGGTGTCATAAATATCCAACCTTGGTTACTACAGATTATCACCATCCATATTTGTTCTTTAACTCTGTCAACTCTATTTGATTTCATCTAATATTTTATCTACAAACCTTGAAAAAATGTTCTGATGTTTCTTTTAAGATTTTATCATTTGTAGCTGCATAATTTGGAATCATATATTCATTTATATGGCAAATAAAGTCTCTTTTCCCATAGGTTTTCCAGTATGACCTTAAGTAAGCATTAAGTGCTGAGAAAAAAATGGTTAATAAATAAAATGAGAAAGAATTAATAGAAAGTTGTTAACAAATATATCCTCCGTAACTAGACCTATCTTACTTGCTCTTGTGTTTTGAATAAGAATGACTCCACAGGCTCATGTATTTGTATGCTTATACCAGGTAGTGAAATCATTAGAAAAGACTAGAATACTTAGGAAGCTAATAATAGATTAGCCTTGAAAGAAGTGTGTCACTGAAGATGCATTTGGATGTTTCTAAGCCCATATTAGGCCCAGGATCTAGCTCTGTTCTCCCCCACTCCCCCTGCTCTCTCACACACTCTCTCTGTCTGCTTATGTGTTAGAGTATAACTAGTAACTACATCTCCAGTACCATGCCTTCATTATTGCCACCATGCTCCCCACTATGATGCTAATATAAACAAGCCTCCAAATAAATGATAAAACAAAAATAATACTCTTCCATTTAATACTATTTCCATTAAGTGGCTGGTATACAGAAAGCAAAAGAGCAATTCAGAAAGTTAATATTCATAGATTTGTTGCCAGTTGACCTGTTCCATATGTCCAGATGGCCCTTTCTAAACAGTCTATCAAGATTACCTATTTATACATCAGAACATTTTCTAAAGAGAAATGATGGTTCTCAGAAGCTCTCTGTGGATCAGTATATACATTCTTCTGGTTGCATTTATCATGTATCTTCTCTGAGACTTAGGGCATACAGATTTGTCTCTAAGTTAAACACATTTACTCTGTCTGAGTTCAGTTTGTTGTAAAGGAGTTAATGACATTCATTGTTCCTTCAAATAGCATGTCAAGACAGAATTCTGTGGTTAGTGTTACAGTAAATCTGATCACACTGGAATAGGGGTTAACTCTAGTCAAGAAAAGCCCAGATGATACTGAAAGAGATGGAAGGAAATAAAATGTGTTTGGTGATACCATCTGGCCTGGCTCATACAAAGTCCCAGAACAGGGAGTTAGATAAGAGAAGATCTGGTTTGAACACTAATTGTCACTCCTTGATTCCATATTTCATACTTGCTTTGAAAAAAGAAAAAAAAACAGACAAAAAAGAAACAGAAAAGAGGTAAAGAAGATGAAGAAAAGGGAGGAGAAGGAGAAGATTATGAGCAGGGAGGACTTTAGGAGCTCCACAACAACTTCAGGAGTAGTCACAAGCTACTAAAAATTGATAAATAACTTCTTAAAATTTGTGATTATTCCTTGAAGACTACAAAGGCACCATGGTAAATTTAAAAAATCTTGTCAGAAATTCTTCATTTTTATCTGCCTTGCTCAATCTCAACAATCTATTCAAATTCCATTGAATTTTAACACAATTTTCTTGCCTCTAAGCCCAGATGTCTGAGAGCCTCTGAGAATTTGAGTGGTAACCAATAGTTGGAACAAAACTGAACTTTCTTTGACCTTTTCCAGTGATTCCATAAAAATATTTAGGCTTACACCATCAAACACTCATCTGGTGGAAGCTGTTCCCTAATGCTACATTTGAATGAAGGCTTTTAGCTATTGGCTTTGTTTAGGTTTTTTCTTTTGCAAACTCTTTCAATGTCTATCTCATTTTCTGTTCCTTTCGATATCTAATTTTTAAATAACCTTGACTTCTTGGCTGCATTGTTCATGCATAAAATGTACCTTTTTAAATTCCATAGTGGATTTTGCTGTTTCACAACTTGAAGCCTACTGTCGGACATTAGGTTATGACGTCAGGAAGGTTCTCCAATTGACGTCACTGAGGAGCTCCACTTCTTAAAGATAAATATCTCCTCTCTCTCTCTCTCTCTCTCTCTCTCTCTCTCTCTCTCTCTCTCTC